>NW_027094201.1:0-211241 GCF_029207755.1 Chamaea fasciata | reverse complement strand
AACCCCCAAACCCCTCCCCATGAACCCCAAATCCACCCCTGGGACCCCCCAAAACCTCCCCAGGACCCCAGATCCACCCCGGGACCCCCAAATCCATCCCTTGGACCCCCAAAAACCCCCAAATCCATCCCTGGGACCCCCCAAAACCTCCCTTCAAACCCCAAATTCACCCCTCGGACCTCCAGAATCCTTCCACAGGACCCCTCAGGGGTCGTTCCCCACGAAAAAGTGCGGGAAACGTGAGGGGAGAAAAAGTGCGGGAAACGTGAGGGGAGAAAAAGGGCGGGATCAAGTGGAGGGGATCAATGGAATTTTGGGGGGGGTCAGCGACGCTGAGGAAGGATCAATGGAATATTGGGGGGGCATCAATGACATTGGGGGGGTCAGTGACACTCGGGTGGGGATCAATGATGCTGTGGGGGGGTCGATATCAGCTCGAGGGGCGGCCATGGGTTTTTGGGGGGCCGCAACGCAGGCATCCGTGCTGGGTTTGGAGCGGGGGGGCCCCTTCAACCTCTGGGGGGGCCCTGGCTGTCCCCTGGCTGTACCTGGGGGTGCCCTGGCTGTCCCCTAGGTGTCCCTGGGGATGCCCTGGAGTCCCTGGGGGTGCCCTGGCTGTCCCTGGGGGTCCCTGGCTGTCCCCTATGTGTCCCTGGGGTGCCCTGGCTTTCCCTGGGGTGCCCTGGCTGTCCCCTAGGTGTCCCTGGGGGTGCCCTGGCTGTCCCTGGGGGTCCCTGGCTGTCCCATAGGTGTCCCTAGGGGTGCCTTGTCTGTCCCTGGGGGAAACCCTGGGTGTACCCTGGTGTCCCTGGGAGGGCCCTGGCTGTCCCCTAAGTGTCCCTGGGGGTGCCCTGGCTGTCCCTGGTGTGCCCTAGCTGTCCCCTACGTGTCCCTGGGGGTGCCCTGGGTGTCCCTGAGGTGCTCTAGGGGTGCCCCGGCTGTCCCTGGGGGGTACCCTGGCTGTCCCCTAGGGGTCCCTGGGGGTACCCTGGCTGTCCCTGGGGTGCCCTGGCTGTCCCCTAGGTGTCCCTGGGGGTGACCTGCCTGTCCCCTAGGTGTCCCTGGAGGTGCCCTGGCTGTCCCCTTGGTGTCCCTGGGGGTGCCCTGGCTGTCCCATAGGTGTCCCTGGAGGTGCCCTGGCTGTTCCCTTGGTGTCCCTGGGGGTGCCCTGGGTGTCCCTGGGGTGCCCTGGCTGTCCCCTAGGTGTCCCCGGGGATGCCCTGGCTATCCCTGGGGGGGCCCTGGCTGTCCCTGGGGTGCCCTGACTGTCCCCTAGGTGTCCCTGGGGGTGCCCTGGCTGTCCCCTTGGTGTCCCTGGGGTACCCTGGCTGTCCCTTATGTGTCCCTGGGGGTGCCCAGGGTGTCCCTGGGGTGCCTTGCTGTCCCCTAGGTGTCCCTGGGGGTGCCCTGCCTTTCCCCGAGGTGTCCCTGGGGGTGCCCTGGCTGTCCTTGGGGTGCTCTGGCTGTCCCCTAGGTGTCCCTGGAGTGCCCTGCCTGTCCCCTAGGTGTCCCTGGGAGTGCCCTGGCTGTCACCTAGGTGTCCCTGGCTGTCCCCTAGTTGTCCCTGGGGGAGCCCTGGCTGTCCCAAGGGTGCCCTGCCTGTCCCCTAGGTGTCCCTGGGAGTGCCCTGGCTGTCCCCTAGGTGTCCCTGGGGGTGCCCTGGGTGTCCCTCTGGGTGCCCTGTCTGTCCCCTAGGTGTCCCTGGGGTCCCCTGGGTGTCCCCGGGGGTGCCCTGGCTCTTCCTGTGGTGCCCTGGCTATCTTCTAGGTGTCCCTGGGGGGCCCTGGCTGTCCCCTATGTGTCCCTGGGGTGCCCTGGCTGTCCCTGGGGTGCCCAGGCTTTCCTATAGGTGTCCCTGGGGGTGCCCTGGCTGTCCCATAGGTGTCCCTGGGGGTGCCCTGGCTGTCCCATAGGTGTCCCTGGGGGTGCCCTGGCTGTTCCTTAGGTGTCCCTGGGGGTGCCCTGGCTGGCCCTTAGGTGTCCTTGGGGGTTCCCTGGCTATCTGTGGGGTGCCGTGGCTGCCTCTGGGGTGCCCTTGATGTCCCCTAGGTGTCCCTGGGGTGCCCTGAGTGTCCCTGGGGTGCCCTGGCTGTCCCCTAGGTGTCCTTGGGGTGCCTTGCTGTCCCTAAGGCGTCCCTGGGGTGCCCTGGCTGTCCCCTAGGTGTCCCTGGGGGTGCCCTGGCTGTCCCTGGGGGTCCCTGGCTGTCCCATAGGTGTCCCTAGGGGTGCCTTGTCTGTCCCTGGGGGGGCCCTGGGTGTACCCTGGTGTCCCTGGGAGGGCCCTGGCTGTCCCCTAAGTGTCCCTGGGGGTGCTCTGGTGTCCCTGGGGATGCCCTGGCTGTCCCCTAGCTGTCCCTGGGGGTGCCCTGGGTGTCCCTGGGGTGCCCTGGCTGTTCCCTAGGTGTCCCTGGGGGTGCCATGGCTGTCCCTGGTGTGCCCTAGCTGTCCCCTACGTGTCACTGGGGGTGCCCTGGGTGTCCCTGAGGTGCTCTAGGGGTGCCCCGGCTGTCCCTGGGGTGCCCTGCCTGTCCCCTAGGGGTCCCTGGGGGTACCCTGGCTGTCCCTGGGGTGCCCTGGCTGTCCCCTAGGTGTCCCTGGGGTGCCGTGGCTGTCCCCTTGGTGTCCCTGGGGGTGACCTGCCTGTCCCCTAGGTGTCCCTGGAGGTGCCCTGGCTGTCCCCTTGGTGTCCCTGGGGGTGCCCTGGCTGTCCCATAGGTGTCCCTGGATGTCCCCTGGCTATCCCCTTGGTGTCCCTGGGGGTGCCCTGGCTTTCCCCTAGGTGTCCCTAGGGTGCCCAGGCTGTCCCCTAGCTGTCCCTGGGGGTGCCCTGGGTGTCCCTTGGGTGCCCAGGCTGTCCCCTAGGTGCCCCTGGGGGTACCCTGGCTGTCCCCTATGTGTCCCTGGGGTGCACTGGCTGTCCCTGGGGTGCCCTGGCTGTCCCCTAGGTGTCCCTGGAGGTGCCCTGGCTGTCCCCTTGGTGTCCCTGGGGGTGCCCTGGCTGTCCCATAGGTGTCCCTGGAGGTGCCCTGGCTGTCCCCTTGGTGTCCCTGGGGGTGCCCTGGGTGTCCCTGGGGTGCCCTGGCTGTCCCCTAGGTGTCCCCGGGGATGCCCTGGCTATCCCTGGGGGGGCCCTGGCTGTCCCTGGGGTGCCCTGACTGTCCCCTAGGTGTCCCTGGGGGTGCCCTGGCTGTCCCCTTGGTGTCCCTGGGGTACCCTGGCTGTCCCTTATGTGTCCCTGGGGGTGCCCAGGGTGTCCCTGGGGTGCCTTGCTGTCCCCTAGGTGTCCCTGGGGGTGCCCTGCCTTTCCCCGAGGTGTCCCTGGGGGTGCCCTGGCTGTCCTTGGGGTGCCCTGCCTGTCCCCTAGGTGTCCCTGGGAGTGCCCTGGCTGTCACCTAGGTGTCCCTGGCTTTCCCCTAGTTGTCCCTGGGGGAGCCCTGGCTGTCCCAAGGGTGCCCTGCCTGTCCCCTAGGTGTCCCTGGGAGTGCCCTGGCTGTCCCCTAGGTGTCCCTGGGGGTGCCCTGGGTGTCCCTCTGGGTGCCCTGTCTGTCCCCTAGGTGTCCCTGGGGTCCCCTGGGTGTCCCCGGGGGTGCCCTGGCTCTTCCTGTGGTGCCCTGGCTATCTTCTAGGTGTCCCTGGGGGGCCCTGGCTGTCCCCTATGTGTCCCTGGGGTGCCCTGGCTGTCCCTGGGGTGCCCAGGCTTTCCTATAGGTGTCCCTGGGGGTGCCCTGGCTGTCCCATAGGTGTCCCTGGGGGTGCCCTGGCTGTCCCATAGGTGTCCCTGGGGGTGCCCTGGCTGTTCCTTAGGTGTCCCTGGGGGTGCCCTGGCTGGCCCTTAGGTGTCCTTGGGGGTTCCCTGGCTATCTGTGGGGTGCCGTGGCTGCCTCTGGGGTGCCCTTGATGTCCCCTAGGTGTCCCTGGGGTGCCCTGGCTGTCCCCTAGGTGTCCTTGGGGTGCCTTGCTGTCCCTAAGGCGTCCCTGGGGTGCCCTGGCTGTCCCCTAGGTGTCCCTGGGGGTGCCCTGGCTGTCCCTGGGGGTCCCTGGCTGTCCCATAGGTGTCCCTAGGGGTGCCTTGTCTGTCCCTGGGGGGGCCCTGGGTGTACCCTGGTGTCCCTGGGAGGGCCCTGGCTGTCCCCTAAGTGTCCCTGGGGGTGCTCTGGTGTCCCTGGGGATGCCCTGGCTGTCCCCTAGCTGTCCCTGGGGGTGCCCTGGGTGTCCCTGGGGTGCCCTGGCTGTTCCCTAGGTGTCCCTGGGGGTGCCCTGGCTGTCCCTGGTGTGCCCTAGCTGTCCCCTACGTGTCACTGGGGGTGCCCTGGGTGTCCCTGAGGTGCTCTAGGGGTGCCCCGGCTGTCCCTGGGGTGCCCTGCCTGTCCCCTAGGGGTCCCTGGGGGTACCCTGGCTGTCCCTGGGGTGCCCTGGCTGTCCCCTAGGTGTCCCTGGGGTGCCGTGGCTGTCCCCTTGGTGTCCCTGGGGGTGACCTGCCTGTCCCCTAGGTGTCCCTGGAGGTGCCCTGGCTGTCCCCTTGGTGTCCCTGGGGGTGCCCTGGCTGTCCCATAGGTGTCCCTGGATGTCCCCTGGCTATCCCCTTGGTGTCCCTGGGGGTGCCCTGGCTTTCCCCTAGGTGTCCCTAGGGTGCCCAGGCTGTCCCCTAGCTGTCCCTGGGGGTGCCCTGGGTGTCCCTTGGGTGCCCTGGCCGTTCCCTAGGTGTCCCTGGGGGTGCCCTGGCTGTCCCTGGTGTGCCCTGGCTGTCCCCTACGTGTCCCTGGGGGTGCCCTGGGTTTCCCGGGGTGCCCTGGCTGTCCCCTAGGTGTCCCTGGGGTGCCCTGGCTGTCCCCTATGTGTCCCTGGATGTGCCCTAGCTATCCGCTTGGTGTCCCTGGGGGTGCCCTGGCTTTCCCCTAGGTGTCTCTAGGGTGCCCAGGCTGTCCCCTAGCTGTCCCTGGGGGTGCCCTGGGTGTCCCTGGGGTGCCCTGGCTGTCCCCTAGGTGTCCCTGGGGGTGCCCTGGCTGTCCCGGGTGTGCCCTGGCTGTCCCCTAGGTGTCCCTGGGGGTGCCCTGGGTGTCCCTGGGGTGCCCTAGGGGTGCCCCGGCTGTCCCTGGGGGTGCCCAGGCTGTCCCCTAGGTGCCCCTGGGGGTACCCTGGCTGTCCCCTATGTGTCCCTGGGGTGCACTGGCTGTCCCTGGGGTGCCCTGGCTGTCCCCTAGGTGTCCCTGGGGGTACCCTGGCTGTCCCCTATGTGTTCCTGGGGTGCCCTGGCTGTCCCCTATGTGTCCCTGGTGGTGCCCTGGCTGTCCCCTAGGTGTCCCTGGAGGTGCCCTGGGTGTCCCCTTGGTGTCCCTGGGGGTGCCCTGGCATTCCCTGGGGTGCCCTGGCTGTCCTTGGGGTGCTCTGGCTGTCCCCTAGGTGTCCCTGGAGTGCCCTGACTGTCCCCTAGGTGTCCCTGGGGGTTCCCTGGCTGTCCACTAGTTGTCCCTGGGGGAGCCCTGGCTGACCCTAGGGTGCCCTGCCTGTCCCCTAGGTGTCCCTGGTAGTGCCCTGGCTGTCCCCTAGGTGTCCCTGGGGGTGCCCTGGGTGTCCCTCTGGGTGCCCTGGCTGTCCCCTAAGTGTCCCTGGGGGTGCTCTGGTGTCCCTGGGGATGCCCTGGCTGTCCCCTAGCTGTCCCTGGGGGTGCCCTGGGTGTCCCTGGGGTGCCCTGGCTGTTCCCTAGGTGTCCCTGGGGGTGCCCTGGCTGTCCCTGGTGTGCCCTAGCTGTCCCCTACGTGTCACTGGGGGTGCCCTGGGTGTCCCTGAGGTGCTCTAGGGGTGCCCCGGCTGTCCCTGGGGTGCCCTGCCTGTCCCCTAGGGGTCCCTGGGGGTACCCTGGCTGTCCCTGGGGTGCCCTGGCTGTCCCCTAGGTGTCCCTGGGGTGCCGTGGCTGTCCCCTTGGTGTCCCTGGGGGTGACCTGCCTGTCCCCTAGGTGTCCCTGGAGGTGCCCTGGCTGTCCCCTTGGTGTCCCTGGGGGTGCCCTGGCTGTCCCATAGGTGTCCCTGGATGTCCCCTGGCTATCCCCTTGGTGTCCCTGGGGGTGCCCTGGCTTTCCCCTAGGTGTCCCTAGGGTGCCCAGGCTGTCCCCTAGCTGTCCCTGGGGGTGCCCTGGGTGTCCCTTGGGTGCCCTGGCCGTTCCCTAGGTGTCCCTGGGGGTGCCCTGGCTGTCCCTGGTGTGCCCTGGCTGTCCCCTACGTGTCCCTGGGGGTGCCCTGGGTTTCCCGGGGTGCCCTGGCTGTCCCCTAGGTGTCCCTGGGGTGCCCTGGCTGTCCCCTATGTGTCCCTGGATGTGCCCTAGCTATCCGCTTGGTGTCCCTGGGGGTGCCCTGGCTTTCCCCTAGGTGTCTCTAGGGTGCCCAGGCTGTCCCCTAGCTGTCCCTGGGGGTGCCCTGGGTGTCCCTGGGGTGCCCTGGGTGTCCCCTAGGTGTCCCTGGGGGTGCCCTGGCTGTCCCTGGTGTGCCCTGGCTGTCCCCTACGTGTCCCTGGGGGTGCCCTGGGTGTCCCTGGGGTGCCCTAGGGGTGCCTCGGCTGTCCCTTGGGGTGCCCAGGCTGTCCCCTAGGTGCCCCTGGGGGTGCCCTGGCTGTCCCCTATGTGTCCCTGGGGTGCACTGGCTGTCCCTGGGGTGCCCTGGCTGTCCCCTAGGTGTCCCTGGGGTGCCGTGGCTGTCCCCTAGGTGTCCCTGGGGGTACCCTGGCTGTCCCCTATGTGTTCCTGGGGTGCCCTGGCTGTCCCCTATGTGTCCCTGGTGGTGCCCTGGCTGTCCCCTAGGTGTCCCTAGGGGTGCCTTGTCTGTCCCTGGGGGGGCCCTTGGTGTACCCTGGGGTGCCCTGCCTGGCCCCTAGGTGTCCCTGGGGGTGCCCTGGCTGTCCCCTTGGTGTCCCTGGGGTACCCTGGCTGTCCCTTATGTGTCCCTGGGGGTGCCCAGGGTGTCCCTGGGGTGCCTTGCTGTCCCCTAGGTGTCCCTGGGGGTGCCCTGCCTTTCCCCGAGGTGTCCCTGGGGATGCCCTGGAGTCCCTGGGGGTGCCCTGGCTGTCCCTGGGGGTCCCTGGCTGTCCCCTAGGTGTCCCTGGGGGGCCCTGGCTTTCCCTGGGGTGCCCTGGCTGTCCCCTAGGTGTCCTTGGGGTGCCTTGCTGTCCCCAAGGCGTCCCTGGGGTGCCCTGGCTGTCCCCTAGGTGTCCCTGGGGGTGCCCTGGCTGTCCCTGGGGGTCCCTGGCTGTCCCATAGGTGTCCCTAGGGGTGCCTTGTCTGTCCCTGGGGGGGCCCTGGGTGTACCCTGGTGTCCCTGGGAGGGCCCTGGCTGTCCCCTAAGTGTCCCTGGGGGTGCTCTGGTGTCCCTGGGGATGCCCTAGCTGTCCCCTACGTGTCCCTGGGGGTGCCCTGGGTGTCCCTGGGGTGCCCTGGCGGTCCCCTAGGTGTCCCTGGGGGTGCCCTGGCTGTCCCTGGTGTGCCCTAGCTGTCCCCTACGTGTCCCTGGGGGTGCCCTGGGTGTCCCTGGGGTGCCCTGGCTGTCCCCTAGGTGTCCCTGGGGGTGCCCTGGCTGTCCCTGGTGTGCCCTAGCTGTCCCCTACGTGTCCCTGGGGGTACCCTGGCTGCCCCCTAGGGGTCCCTGGGGGTACCCTGGCTGTCCCTGGGGTGCCCTGGCTGTCCCCTAGGTGTCCCTGGGGGTGACCTGCCTGTCCCCTAGGTGTCCCTGGGGGTGCCCTGGCTGTCCCTGGTGTGCTCTAGCTGTCCCCTACGTGTCCCTGGGGGTACCCTGGCTGTCCCCTAGTTGTCCCTGGGGGAGCCCTGGCTGTCCCAAGGGTGCCCTGCCTGTCCCCTAGGTGTCCCTGGGAGTGCCCTGGCTGTCCCCTAGGTGTCCCTGGGGGTGCCCTGGGTGTCCCTCTGGGTGCCCTGGCTGTCGCCTAGGTGTCCCTGGGGTCCCCTGGGAGTCCCCGGGGGTGCCCTGGCTGTTCCTGTGGTGCCCTGGCTGTCTTCTAGGTGTCCCTGGGGGGCCCTGGCTGTCCCCTAGGTGTCCCTGGGGTGCCCTGGCTGTCCCTGGGGTGCCCAGGCTTTCCTATAGGTGTCCCTGGGGGTGCCCTGGCTGTCCCCTAGGTGTCCCAGGGCTGCCCTGGCTGTCCCATAGGTGTCCCTGGGGGTGCCCTGGCTGTCCCTTAGGTGTCCCTGGGGGTTCCCTGGCTATCTGTGGGGTGCCGTGGCTGCCTCTGGGGTGCCCTTGATGTCCCCTAGGTGTCCCTGGGGTGCCCTGAGTGTCCCTGGGGTGCCCTGGCTGTCCCCAAGGCGTCCCTGGGGTGCCCTGGATGTCCCCTTGGTGTCCCTGGGGTGCCCTGGCTGTCCCTGGGGGTCCCTGGCTGTCCCATAGGTGTCCCTAGGGGTGCCTTGTCTGTCCCTGGGGGGGCCCTGGGTGTACCCTGGTGTCCCTGGGAGGGCCCTGGCTGTCCCCTAAGTGTCCCTGGGGGTGCTCTGGTGTCCCTGGGGATGCCCTGGCTTTCCCCTAGCTGTCCCTGGGGGTGCCCTGGGTGTCCCTGGGGTGTCCTGGCTGTCCCCTAGGTGTCCCTGGGGGTGCCCTGGCTGTCCCTGGTGTGCCCTAGCTGTCCCCTACGTGTCCCTGGGGGTGCCCTGGGTGTCCCTGAGGTGCTCCAGGGGTGCCCCGGCTGTCCCTGGGGGTGCCCAGGCTGTCCCCTAGGGGTCCCTGGGGGTACCCTGGCTGTCCCTGGGGTGCCCTGGCTGTCCCCTAGGTGTCCCTGGGGTGCCGTGGCTGTCCCCTTGGTGTCCCTGGGGGTGACCTCCCTGTCCCCTAGGTGTCCCTGGAAGTGCCCTGGCTGTCCCCTTGGTGTCCCTGGGGGTGCCCTGGCTGTCCCATAGGTGTCCCTGGAGGTGCCCTGGCTGTCCCCTTGGTGTCCCTGGGTGTCCCTGGGGTGCCCTGGCTGTCCCCTAGGTGTCCCCGGGGATGCCCTGGCTATCCCTGGGGGGGCCCTGGCTGTCCCTGGGGTGCCCTAGCTGTCCCCTAGGTGTCCCTGGGGGTGCCCTGGCTGTCCCCTTGGTGTCCCTGGGGTACCCTGGCTGTCCCTTATGTGTCCCTGGGGGTGCCCAGGGTGTCCCTGGGGTGCCTTGCTGTCCCCTAGATGTCCCTGGGGGTGCCCTGCCTGTCCCCGAGGTGTCCCTGGGGGTGCCCTGGCTGTCCTTGGGGTGCTCTGGCTGTCCCCTAGGTGTCCCTGGAGTGCCCTGACTGTCCCCTAGGTGTCCCTGGGGGTTCCCTGGCTGTCCACTAGTTGTCCCTGGGGGAGCCCTGGCTGACCCTAGGGTGCCCTGCCTGTCCCCTAGGTGTCCCTGGTAGTGCCCTGGCTGTCCCCTAGGTGTCCCTGGGGGTGCCCTGGGTGTCCCTCTGGGTGCCCTGTCTGTCCCCTAGGTGTCCCTGGGGTCCCCTGGGTGTCCCCGGGGGTGCCCTGGCTGTTCCTGTGGTGCCCTGGCTGTCTTCTAGGTGTCCCTGGGGTGCCCTGACTGTCCCCTAGGTGTCCCTGGGGGTGCCCTGGCTGTCCCCTTGGTGTCCCTGGGGTACCCTGGCTGTCCCTTATGTGTCCCTGGGGGTGCCCAGGGTGTCCCTGGGGTGCCTTGCTGTCCCCTAGGTGTCCCTGGGGGTGCCCTGCCTTTCCCCGAGGTGTCCCTGGGGGTGCCCTGGCTGTCCTTGGGGTGCCCTGCCTGTCCCCTAGGTGTCCCTGGGAGTGCCCTGGCTGTCACCTAGGTGTCCCTGGCTTTCCCCTAGTTGTCCCTGGGGGAGCCCTGGCTGTCCCAAGGGTGCCCTGCCTGTCCCCTAGGTGTCCCTGGGAGTGCCCTGGCTGTCCCCTAGGTGTCCCTGGGGGTGCCCTGGGTGTCCCTCTGGGTGCCCTGTCTGTCCCCTAGGTGTCCCTGGGGTCCCCTGGGTGTCCCCGGGGGTGCCCTGGCTCTTCCTGTGGTGCCCTGGCTATCTTCTAGGTGTCCCTGGGGGGCCCTGGCTGTCCCCTATGTGTCCCTGGGGTGCCCTGGCTGTCCCTGGGGTGCCCAGGCTTTCCTATAGGTGTCCCTGGGGGTGCCCTGGCTGTCCCATAGGTGTCCCTGGGGGTGCCCTGGCTGTCCCATAGGTGTCCCTGGGGGTGCCCTGGCTGTTCCTTAGGTGTCCCTGGGGGTGCCCTGGCTGGCCCTTAGGTGTCCTTGGGGGTTCCCTGGCTATCTGTGGGGTGCCGTGGCTGCCTCTGGGGTGCCCTTGATGTCCCCTAGGTGTCCCTGGGGTGCCCTGGCTGTCCCCTAGGTGTCCTTGGGGTGCCTTGCTGTCCCTAAGGCGTCCCTGGGGTGCCCTGGCTGTCCCCTAGGTGTCCCTGGGGGTGCCCTGGCTGTCCCTGGGGGTCCCTGGCTGTCCCATAGGTGTCCCTAGGGGTGCCTTGTCTGTCCCTGGGGGGGCCCTGGGTGTACCCTGGTGTCCCTGGGAGGGCCCTGGCTGTCCCCTAAGTGTCCCTGGGGGTGCTCTGGTGTCCCTGGGGATGCCCTGGCTGTCCCCTAGCTGTCCCTGGGGGTGCCCTGGGTGTCCCTGGGGTGCCCTGGCTGTTCCCTAGGTGTCCCTGGGGGTGCCCTGGCTGTCCCTGGTGTGCCCTAGCTGTCCCCTACGTGTCACTGGGGGTGCCCTGGGTGTCCCTGAGGTGCTCTAGGGGTGCCCCGGCTGTCCCTGGGGTGCCCTGCCTGTCCCCTAGGGGTCCCTGGGGGTACCCTGGCTGTCCCTGGGGTGCCCTGGCTGTCCCCTAGGTGTCCCTGGGGTGCCGTGGCTGTCCCCTTGGTGTCCCTGGGGGTGACCTGCCTGTCCCCTAGGTGTCCCTGGAGGTGCCCTGGCTGTCCCCTTGGTGTCCCTGGGGGTGCCCTGGCTGTCCCATAGGTGTCCCTGGATGTCCCCTGGCTATCCCCTTGGTGTCCCTGGGGGTGCCCTGGCTTTCCCCTAGGTGTCCCTAGGGTGCCCAGGCTGTCCCCTAGCTGTCCCTGGGGGTGCCCTGGGTGTCCCTTGGGTGCCCTGGCCGTTCCCTAGGTGTCCCTGGGGGTGCCCTGGCTGTCCCTGGTGTGCCCTGGCTGTCCCCTACGTGTCCCTGGGGGTGCCCTGGGTTTCCCGGGGTGCCCTGGCTGTCCCCTAGGTGTCCCTGGGGTGCCCTGGCTGTCCCCTATGTGTCCCTGGATGTGCCCTAGCTATCCGCTTGGTGTCCCTGGGGGTGCCCTGGCTTTCCCCTAGGTGTCTCTAGGGTGCCCAGGCTGTCCCCTAGCTGTCCCTGGGGGTGCCCTGGGTGTCCCTGGGGTGCCCTGGCTGTCCCCTAGGTGTCCCTGGGGGTGCCCTGGCTGTCCCGGGTGTGCCCTGGCTGTCCCCTAGGTGTCCCTGGGGGTGCCCTGGGTGTCCCTGGGGTGCCCTAGGGGTGCCCCGGCTGTCCCTGGGGGTGCCCAGGCTGTCCCCTAGGTGCCCCTGGGGGTACCCTGGCTGTCCCCTATGTGTCCCTGGGGTGCACTGGCTGTCCCTGGGGTGCCCTGGCTGTCCCCTAGGTGTCCCTGGGGGTACCCTGGCTGTCCCCTATGTGTTCCTGGGGTGCCCTGGCTGTCCCCTATGTGTCCCTGGTGGTGCCCTGGCTGTCCCCTAGGTGTCCCTGGAGGTGCCCTGGGTGTCCCCTTGGTGTCCCTGGGGGTGCCCTGGCATTCCCTGGGGTGCCCTGGCTGTCCTTGGGGTGCTCTGGCTGTCCCCTAGGTGTCCCTGGAGTGCCCTGACTGTCCCCTAGGTGTCCCTGGGGGTTCCCTGGCTGTCCACTAGTTGTCCCTGGGGGAGCCCTGGCTGACCCTAGGGTGCCCTGCCTGTCCCCTAGGTGTCCCTGGTAGTGCCCTGGCTGTCCCCTAGGTGTCCCTGGGGGTGCCCTGGGTGTCCCTCTGGGTGCCCTGGCTGTCCCCTAAGTGTCCCTGGGGGTGCTCTGGTGTCCCTGGGGATGCCCTGGCTGTCCCCTAGCTGTCCCTGGGGGTGCCCTGGGTGTCCCTGGGGTGCCCTGGCTGTTCCCTAGGTGTCCCTGGGGGTGCCCTGGCTGTCCCTGGTGTGCCCTAGCTGTCCCCTACGTGTCACTGGGGGTGCCCTGGGTGTCCCTGAGGTGCTCTAGGGGTGCCCCGGCTGTCCCTGGGGTGCCCTGCCTGTCCCCTAGGGGTCCCTGGGGGTACCCTGGCTGTCCCTGGGGTGCCCTGGCTGTCCCCTAGGTGTCCCTGGGGTGCCGTGGCTGTCCCCTTGGTGTCCCTGGGGGTGACCTGCCTGTCCCCTAGGTGTCCCTGGAGGTGCCCTGGCTGTCCCCTTGGTGTCCCTGGGGGTGCCCTGGCTGTCCCATAGGTGTCCCTGGATGTCCCCTGGCTATCCCCTTGGTGTCCCTGGGGGTGCCCTGGCTTTCCCCTAGGTGTCCCTAGGGTGCCCAGGCTGTCCCCTAGCTGTCCCTGGGGGTGCCCTGGGTGTCCCTTGGGTGCCCTGGCCGTTCCCTAGGTGTCCCTGGGGGTGCCCTGGCTGTCCCTGGTGTGCCCTGGCTGTCCCCTACGTGTCCCTGGGGGTGCCCTGGGTTTCCCGGGGTGCCCTGGCTGTCCCCTAGGTGTCCCTGGGGTGCCCTGGCTGTCCCCTATGTGTCCCTGGATGTGCCCTAGCTATCCGCTTGGTGTCCCTGGGGGTGCCCTGGCTTTCCCCTAGGTGTCTCTAGGGTGCCCAGGCTGTCCCCTAGCTGTCCCTGGGGGTGCCCTGGGTGTCCCTGGGGTGCCCTGGGTGTCCCCTAGGTGTCCCTGGGGGTGCCCTGGCTGTCCCTGGTGTGCCCTGGCTGTCCCCTACGTGTCCCTGGGGGTGCCCTGGGTGTCCCTGGGGTGCCCTAGGGGTGCCTCGGCTGTCCCTTGGGGTGCCCAGGCTGTCCCCTAGGTGCCCCTGGGGGTGCCCTGGCTGTCCCCTATGTGTCCCTGGGGTGCACTGGCTGTCCCTGGGGTGCCCTGGCTGTCCCCTAGGTGTCCCTGGGGTGCCGTGGCTGTCCCCTAGGTGTCCCTGGGGGTACCCTGGCTGTCCCCTATGTGTTCCTGGGGTGCCCTGGCTGTCCCCTATGTGTCCCTGGTGGTGCCCTGGCTGTCCCCTAGGTGTCCCTAGGGGTGCCTTGTCTGTCCCTGGGGGGGCCCTTGGTGTACCCTGGGGTGCCCTGCCTGGCCCCTAGGTGTCCCTGGGGGTGCCCTGGCTGTCCCCTTGGTGTCCCTGGGGTACCCTGGCTGTCCCTTATGTGTCCCTGGGGGTGCCCAGGGTGTCCCTGGGGTGCCTTGCTGTCCCCTAGGTGTCCCTGGGGGTGCCCTGCCTTTCCCCGAGGTGTCCCTGGGGATGCCCTGGAGTCCCTGGGGGTGCCCTGGCTGTCCCTGGGGGTCCCTGGCTGTCCCCTAGGTGTCCCTGGGGGGCCCTGGCTTTCCCTGGGGTGCCCTGGCTGTCCCCTAGGTGTCCTTGGGGTGCCTTGCTGTCCCCAAGGCGTCCCTGGGGTGCCCTGGCTGTCCCCTAGGTGTCCCTGGGGGTGCCCTGGCTGTCCCTGGGGGTCCCTGGCTGTCCCATAGGTGTCCCTAGGGGTGCCTTGTCTGTCCCTGGGGGGGCCCTGGGTGTACCCTGGTGTCCCTGGGAGGGCCCTGGCTGTCCCCTAAGTGTCCCTGGGGGTGCTCTGGTGTCCCTGGGGATGCCCTAGCTGTCCCCTACGTGTCCCTGGGGGTGCCCTGGGTGTCCCTGGGGTGCCCTGGCGGTCCCCTAGGTGTCCCTGGGGGTGCCCTGGCTGTCCCTGGTGTGCCCTAGCTGTCCCCTACGTGTCCCTGGGGGTGCCCTGGGTGTCCCTGGGGTGCCCTGGCTGTCCCCTAGGTGTCCCTGGGGGTGCCCTGGCTGTCCCTGGTGTGCCCTAGCTGTCCCCTACGTGTCCCTGGGGGTACCCTGGCTGCCCCCTAGGGGTCCCTGGGGGTACCCTGGCTGTCCCTGGGGTGCCCTGGCTGTCCCCTAGGTGTCCCTGGGGGTGACCTGCCTGTCCCCTAGGTGTCCCTGGGGGTGCCCTGGCTGTCCCTGGTGTGCTCTAGCTGTCCCCTACGTGTCCCTGGGGGTACCCTGGCTGTCCCCTAGTTGTCCCTGGGGGAGCCCTGGCTGTCCCAAGGGTGCCCTGCCTGTCCCCTAGGTGTCCCTGGGAGTGCCCTGGCTGTCCCCTAGGTGTCCCTGGGGGTGCCCTGGGTGTCCCTCTGGGTGCCCTGGCTGTCGCCTAGGTGTCCCTGGGGTCCCCTGGGAGTCCCCGGGGGTGCCCTGGCTGTTCCTGTGGTGCCCTGGCTGTCTTCTAGGTGTCCCTGGGGGGCCCTGGCTGTCCCCTAGGTGTCCCTGGGGTGCCCTGGCTGTCCCTGGGGTGCCCAGGCTTTCCTATAGGTGTCCCTGGGGGTGCCCTGGCTGTCCCCTAGGTGTCCCAGGGCTGCCCTGGCTGTCCCATAGGTGTCCCTGGGGGTGCCCTGGCTGTCCCTTAGGTGTCCCTGGGGGTTCCCTGGCTATCTGTGGGGTGCCGTGGCTGCCTCTGGGGTGCCCTTGATGTCCCCTAGGTGTCCCTGGGGTGCCCTGAGTGTCCCTGGGGTGCCCTGGCTGTCCCCAAGGCGTCCCTGGGGTGCCCTGGATGTCCCCTTGGTGTCCCTGGGGTGCCCTGGCTGTCCCTGGGGGTCCCTGGCTGTCCCATAGGTGTCCCTAGGGGTGCCTTGTCTGTCCCTGGGGGGGCCCTGGGTGTACCCTGGTGTCCCTGGGAGGGCCCTGGCTGTCCCCTAAGTGTCCCTGGGGGTGCTCTGGTGTCCCTGGGGATGCCCTGGCTTTCCCCTAGCTGTCCCTGGGGGTGCCCTGGGTGTCCCTGGGGTGTCCTGGCTGTCCCCTAGGTGTCCCTGGGGGTGCCCTGGCTGTCCCTGGTGTGCCCTAGCTGTCCCCTACGTGTCCCTGGGGGTGCCCTGGGTGTCCCTGAGGTGCTCCAGGGGTGCCCCGGCTGTCCCTGGGGGTGCCCAGGCTGTCCCCTAGGGGTCCCTGGGGGTACCCTGGCTGTCCCTGGGGTGCCCTGGCTGTCCCCTAGGTGTCCCTGGGGTGCCGTGGCTGTCCCCTTGGTGTCCCTGGGGGTGACCTCCCTGTCCCCTAGGTGTCCCTGGAAGTGCCCTGGCTGTCCCCTTGGTGTCCCTGGGGGTGCCCTGGCTGTCCCATAGGTGTCCCTGGAGGTGCCCTGGCTGTCCCCTTGGTGTCCCTGGGTGTCCCTGGGGTGCCCTGGCTGTCCCCTAGGTGTCCCCGGGGATGCCCTGGCTATCCCTGGGGGGGCCCTGGCTGTCCCTGGGGTGCCCTAGCTGTCCCCTAGGTGTCCCTGGGGGTGCCCTGGCTGTCCCCTTGGTGTCCCTGGGGTACCCTGGCTGTCCCTTATGTGTCCCTGGGGGTGCCCAGGGTGTCCCTGGGGTGCCTTGCTGTCCCCTAGATGTCCCTGGGGGTGCCCTGCCTGTCCCCGAGGTGTCCCTGGGGGTGCCCTGGCTGTCCTTGGGGTGCTCTGGCTGTCCCCTAGGTGTCCCTGGAGTGCCCTGACTGTCCCCTAGGTGTCCCTGGGGGTTCCCTGGCTGTCCACTAGTTGTCCCTGGGGGAGCCCTGGCTGACCCTAGGGTGCCCTGCCTGTCCCCTAGGTGTCCCTGGTAGTGCCCTGGCTGTCCCCTAGGTGTCCCTGGGGGTGCCCTGGGTGTCCCTCTGGGTGCCCTGTCTGTCCCCTAGGTGTCCCTGGGGTCCCCTGGGTGTCCCCGGGGGTGCCCTGGCTGTTCCTGTGGTGCCCTGGCTGTCTTCTAGGTGTCCCTGGGGGGCCCTGGCTGTCTCCTCGGTGTCCCTGGGGGTGCCCTGGGTGTCCCTGGGGGTGCCCTGGGTGTCCCTGGGGTGCCCTGGGGGTGCCCTGGCTGTCCCGTAGGTGTCCCAGGGCTGCCCTGGCTGTCCCATAGGTGTCCCTGGGGGTGCCCTGGCTGTTCCTTAGGTGTCCCTGGGGGTGCCCTGGCTGTCCCTTAGGTGTCCCTGGGGGTTCCCTGGCTATCTGTGGGGTGCCGTGGCTGCCTCTGGGGTGCCCTTGATGTCCCCTAGGTGTCCCTGGGGTGCCCTGAGTGTCCCTGTGGGTGCCCTGGCTGTCCCCTAGGTGTCCCTGGGGTGCCCTGGCTGTCCTTTAGGTGTCCCTGGGGGTGCCCTGGCTGTCCCCTAGGTGTCCCTGCCTCGCTCGTATCCTCGACTCCGCCTCCGGCGTCATGGTGACACCCCTCCCAGTCTGGACCGGTGTGGCCACACCCCCTCCCCTGGGGCCATTAGACCCATCCCAGTACAGACCAGTAAGGCACCGTGTGCCCACCATCCACCCCCACACGCCTGCCAGTTCGTCCCAGTCCACTCCCCGTCCATCCCAGTTCTCTCTGATCACCCTCCCAGTGCTCCCAGTCCATCCCAGTCCCGCAGGTGCTGGTGCTTGTGGCTTGATCAGCTGGTGCCTGTCCGCAACGTGGAGCGGGTCAAATGAGGCCTCAGGGGGAGGGGGGCGCGGATTTTGGGGGGTCCTGGGGGTCCCGAGTTGTCCTGGAGGGGTTTGGGGGGTCTGCGGGGAGTCTCAAGGGGCTGCTGTGGGTGTTTTTCGGGGATCTTCGGGAGGTTTGGGCGGCCCATTTGAGGCATCAAAGGAACCTGAGGAGGGTTTTGCGGGCTCCTGGAGGTCGGGGGGGCCCTGGGGGTGGTTTGGGGGGCACTGGGGGGTTTCAGCCCGTGACCCCCCCCCGTTTTTGACCCCCCCCCCCCCCCCCGAGCTGTTTCGGTCTCATCGACGCCCTCCTGAAGCCCAAGGGGGGGTGGGCGCTGGGCCCCCCCCGCTGCCCCCCTCCCCCTGCCACCCCCGCGACGCCCTGCAGGTGAGGGACCCCCAAAAACCCCTCCCCAGACCCCAAATTCAGCCCTGGGACCCCAAAAAACCCCCAAAACCTCTCCCCGGACCCCAAATTCACCCCTGAGGCCCCAAAAAACCCCCAAACCCCTCCCCATGAACCCCAAATCCACCCCTGGGACCCCCCAAAACCTCCCCAGGACCCCAGATCCACCCCGGGACCCCCAAATCCATCCCTTGGACCCCCAAAAACCCCCAAATCCATCCCTGGGACCCCCCAAAACCTCCCTTCAAACCCCAAATTCACCCCTCGGACCTCCAGAATCCTTCCACAGGACCCCTCAGGGGTCGTTCCCCACGAAAAAGTGCGGGAAACGTGAGGGGAGAAAAAGGGCGGGAAACGTGAGGGGAGAAAAAGGGCGGGATCAAGTGGAGGGGATCAATGGAATTTTGGGGGGGGGTCAGCGACGCTGAGGAAGGATCAATGGAATATTGGGGGGGCATCAATGACATTGGGGGGGTCAGTGACACTCGGGTGGGGATCAATGATGCTGTGGGGGGGTCGATATCAGCTCGAGGGGCGGCCATGGGTTTTTGGGGGGCCGCAACGCAGGCATCCGTGCTGGGTTTGGAGCGGGGGGGCCCCTTCAACCTCTGGGGGGGCCCTGGCTGTCCCCTGGCTGTACCTGGGGGTGCCCTGGCTGTCCCCTAGGTGTCCCTGGGGATGCCCTGGAGTCCCTGGGGGTGCCCTGGCTGTCCCTGGGGGTCCCTGGCTGTCCCCTAGGTGTCCCTGGGGTGCCCTGGCTTTCCCTGGGGTGCCCTGGCTGTCCCCTAGGTGTCCCTGGGGGTGCCCTGGCTGTCCCTGGGGGTCCCTGGCTGTCCCATAGGTGTCCCTAGGGGTGCCTTGTCTGTCCCTGGGGGGGCCCTGGGTGTACCCTGGTGTCCCTGGGAGGGCCCTGGCTGTCCCCTAAGTGTCCCTGGGGGTGCTCTGGTGTCCCTGGGGATGCCCTGGCTGTCCCCTAGCTGTCCCTGGGGGTGCCCTGGGTGTCCCTGGGGTGCCCTGGCTGTTCCCTAGGTGTCCCTGGGGGTGCCCTGGCTGTCCCTGGTGTGCCCTAGCTGTCCCCTACGTGTCACTGGGGGTGCCCTGGGTGTCCCTGAGGTGCTCTAGGGGTGCCCCGGCTGTCCCTGGGGTGCCCTGCCTGTCCCCTAGGGGTCCCTGGGGTGCCGTGGCTGTCCCCTTGGTGTCCCTGGGGGTGACCTGCCTGTCCCCTAGGTGTCCCTGGAGGTGCCCTGGCTTTCCCCTAGGTGTCCCTAGGGTGCCCAGGCTGTCCCCTAGCTGTCCCTGGGGGTTCCCTGGGTGTCCCTTGGGTGCCCTGGCCGTTCCCTAGGTGTCCCTGGGGGTGCCCTGGCTGTCCCTGGTGTGCCCTGGCTGTCCCCTACGTGTCCCTGGGGGTGCCCTGGGTTTCCCGGGGTGCCCTGGCTGTCCCCTAGGTGTCCCTGGGGTGCCCTGGCTGTCCCCTATGTGTCCCTGGATGTGCCCTAGCTATCCGCTTGGTGTCCCTGGGGGTGCCCTGGCTTTCCCCTAGGTGTCTCTAGGGTGCCCAGGCTGTCCCCTAGCTGTCCCTGGGGGTGCCCTGGGTGTCCCTGGGGTGCCCTGGCTGTCCCCTAGGTGTCCCTGGGGGTGCCCTGGCTGTCCCTGGTGTGCCCTGGCTGTCCCCTAGGTGTCCCTGGGGGTGCCCTGGGTGTCCCTGGGGTGCCCTAGGGGTGCCCCGGCTGTCCCTGGGGGTGCCCAGGCTGTCCCCTAGGTGCCCCTGGGGGTACCCTGGCTGTCCCCTATGTGTCCCTGGGGTGCACTGGCTGTCCCTGGGGTGCCCTGGCTGTCCCCTAGGTGTCCCTGGGGTGCCGTGGCTGTCCCCTAGGTGTCCCTGGGGGTACCCTGGCTGTCCCCTATGTGTTCCTGGGGTGCCCTGGCTGTCCCCTATGTGTCCCTGGTGGTGCCCTGGCTGTCCCCTAGGTGTCCCTGGAGGTGCCCTGGGTGTCCCCTTGGTGTCCCTGGGGGTGCCCTGGCATTCCCTGGGGTGCCCTGGCTGTCCTTGGGGTGCTCTGGCTGTCCCCTAGGTGTCCCTGGAGTGCCCTGACTGTCCCCTAGGTGTCCCTGGGGGTTCCCTGGCTGTCCACTAGTTGTCCCTGGGGGAGCCCTGGCTGACCCTAGGGTGCCCTGCCTGTCCCCTAGGTGTCCCTGGTAGTGCCCTGGCTGTCCCCTAGGTGTCCCTGGGGGTGCCCTGGGTGTCCCTCTGGGTGCCCTGGCTGTCCCCTAAGTGTCCCTGGGGGTGCTCTGGTGTCCCTGGGGATGCCCTGGCTGTCCCCTAGCTGTCCCTGGGGGTGCCCTGGGTGTCCCTGGGGTGCCCTGGCTGTTCCCTAGGTGTCCCTGGGGGTGCCCTGGCTGTCCCTGGTGTGCCCTAGCTGTCCCCTACGTGTCACTGGGGGTGCCCTGGGTGTCCCTGAGGTGCTCTAGGGGTGCCCCGGCTGTCCCTGGGGTGCCCTGCCTGTCCCCTAGGGGTCCCTGGGGGTACCCTGGCTGTCCCTGGGGTGCCCTGGCTGTCCCCTAGGTGTCCCTGGGGTGCCGTGGCTGTCCCCTTGGTGTCCCTGGGGGTGACCTGCCTGTCCCCTAGGTGTCCCTGGAGGTGCCCTGGCTGTCCCCTTGGTGTCCCTGGGGGTGCCCTGGCTGTCCCATAGGTGTCCCTGGATGTCCCCTGGCTATCCCCTTGGTGTCCCTGGGGGTGCCCTGGCTTTCCCCTAGGTGTCCCTAGGGTGCCCAGGCTGTCCCCTAGCTGTCCCTGGGGGTGCCCTGGGTGTCCCTTGGGTGCCCTGGCCGTTCCCTAGGTGTCCCTGGGGGTGCCCTGGCTGTCCCCTACGTGTCCCTGGGGGTGCCCTGGGTTTCCCAGGGTGCCCTGGCTGTCCCCTAGGTGTCCCTGGGGTGCCCTGGCTGTCCCCTATGTGTCCCTGGATGTGCCCTAGCTATCCGCTTGGTGTCCCTGGGGGTGCCCTGGCTTTCCCCTAGGTGTCTCTAGGGTGCCCAGGCTGTCCCCTAGCTGTCCCTGGGGGTGCCCTGGGTGTCCCTGGGGTGCCCTGGCTGTCCCCTAGGTGTCCCTGGGGGTGCCCTGGCTGTCCCTGGTGTGCCCTGGCTGTCCCCTACGTGTCCCTGGGGGTGCCCTGGGTGTCCCTGGGGTGCCCTAGGGGTGCCCCGGCTGTCCCTTGGAGGGCCCTGGCTGTCCCCTAAGTGTCCCTGGGGGTGCCCTGGCTGTCCCTGGTGTGCCCTAGCTGTCCCCTACGTGTCCCTGGGGGTGCCCTGGGTGTCCCTGAGGTGCTCTAGGGGTGCCCCGGCTGTCCCTGGGGGGTACCCTGGCTGTCCCCTAGGGGTCCCTGGGGGTACCCTGGCTGTCCCTGGGGTGCCCTGGCTGTCCCCTAGGTGTCCCTGGGGGTGACCTGCCTGTCCCCTAGGTGTCCCTGGAGGTGCCCTGGCTGTCCCCTTGGTGTCCCTGGGGGTGCCCTGGCTGTCCCATAGGTGTCCCTGGAGGTGCCCTGGCTGTCCCCTTGGTGTCCCTGGGGGTGCCCTGGGTGTCCCTGGGGTGCCCTAGGTGTCCCCGGGGATGCCCTATCTGTCCCTGGGGGGGCCCTGGCTGTCCCTGGGGTGCCCTGCCTGTCCCCTAGGTGTCCCTGGGGGTGCCCTGGCTGTCCCCTTGGTGTCCCTGGGGTACCCTGGCTGTCCCTTATGTGTCCCTGGGGGTGCCCAGGGTGTCCCTGGGGTGCCTTGCTGTCCCCTAGGTGTCCCTGGGGGTGCCCTGCCTTTCCCCGAGGTGTCCCTGGGGGTGCCCTGGCTGTCCTTGGGGTGCTCTGGCTGTCTTCTAGGTGTCCCTGGAGTGCCCTGCCTGTCCCCTAGGTGTCCCTGGGAGTGCCCTGGCTGTCACCTAGGTGACCCTGGCTGTCCCCTAGTTGTCCCTGGGGGAGCCCTGGCTGTCCCAAGGGCGCCCTGCCTGTCCCCTAGGTGTCCCTGGGAGTGGCCTGGCTGTCCCCTAGGTGTCCCTGGGGGTGCCCTGGGTGTCCCTCTGGGTGCCCTGGCTGTCCCCTAGGTGTCCCTGGAGTCCCCTGGGTGTCCCCGGGGGTGCCCTGGCTCTTCCTGTGGTGCCCTGGCTATCTTCTAGGTGTCCCTGGGGGGCCCTGGCTGTCCCCTAGGTGTCCCTGGGGTGCCCTGGCTGTCCCTGGGGTGCCCAGGCTTTCCTATAGGTGTCCCTGGGTTGTGCCCTGGCTGTCCCATAGGTGTCCCTGGGGGTGCCCTGGCTGTTCCTTAGGTGTCCCTGGGGGTGCCCTGGCTGTTCCTTAGGTGTCCCTGGGGGTGCCCTGGCTGGCCCTTAGGTGTCCTTGGGGGTTCCCTGGCTATCTGTGGGGTGCCGTGGCTGCCTCTGGGGTGCCCTTGATGTCCCCTAGGTGTCCCTGGGGTGCCCTGAGTGTCCCTGGGGTGCCCTGGCTGTCCCCTAGGTGTCCTTGGGGTGCCTTGCTGTCCCCAAGGCGTCCCTGGGGTGCCCTGGCTGTCCCCTAGGTGTCCCTGGGGGTGCCCTGGCTGTCCCTGGGGGTCCCTGGCTGTCCCATAGGTGTCCCTAGGGGTGCCTTGTCTGTCCCTGGGGGGGCCCTGGGTGTACCCTGGTGTCCCTGGGAGGGCCCTGGCTGTCCCCTAAGTGTCCCTGGGGGTGCTCTGGTGTCCCTGGGGATGCCCTGGCTGTCCCCTAGCTGTCCCTGGGGGTGCCCTGGGTGTCCCTGGGGTGCCCTGGCTGTTCCCTAGGTGTCCCTGGGGGTGCCCTGGCTGTCCCTGGTGTGCCCTAGCTGTCCCCTACGTGTCACTGGGGGTGCCCTGGGTGTCCCTGAGGTGCTCTAGGGGTGCCCCGGCTGTCCCTGGGGTGCCCTGGCTGTCCCCTAGGTGTCCCTGGGGTGCCGTGGCTGTCCCCTTGGTGTCCCTGGGGGTGACCTGCCTGTCCCCTAGGTGTCCCTGGAGGTGCCCTGGCTGTCCCCTTGGTGTCCCTGGGGGTGCCCTGGCTGTCCCATAGGTGTCCCTGGATATCCCCTGGCTATCCCCTTGGTGTCCCTGGGGGTGCCCTGGCTTTCCCCTAGGTGTCCCCAGGGTGCCCAGGCTGTCCCCTAGCTGTCCCTGGGGGTGCCCTGGGTGTCCCTTGGGTGCCCTGGCCGTTCCCTAGGTGTCCCTGGGGGTGCCCTGGCTGTCCCTGGTGTGCCCTGGCTGTCCCCTACGTGTCCCTGGGGGTGCCCTGGGTTTCCCGGGGTGCCCTGGCTGTCCCCTAGGTGTCCCTGGGGTGCCCAGGCTGTCCCCTATGTGTCCCTGGATGTGCCCTAGCTATCCGCTTGGTGTCCCTGGGGGTGCCCTGGCTTTCCCCTAGGTGTCTCTAGGGTGCCCAGGCTGTCCCCTAGCTGTCCCTGGGGGTGCCCTGGGTGTCCCTGGGGTGCCCTGGCTGTCCCCTAGGTGTCCCTGGGGGTGCCCTGGCTGTCCCTGGTGTGCCCTGGCTGTCCCCTACGTGTCCCTGGGGGTGCCCTGGGTGTCCCTGGGGTGCCCTAGGGGTGCCCCGGCTGTCCCTGGGGGTGCCCAGGCTGTCCCCTAGGTGCCCCTGGGGGTACCCTGGCTGTCCCCTATGTGTCCCTGGGGTGCACTGGCTGTGCCTGGGGTGCCCTGGCTGTCCCCTAGGTGTCCCTGGGGTGCCGTGGCTGTCCCCTAGGTGTCCCTGGGGGTACCCTGGCTGTCCCCTAGGTGTCCCTGGAGGTGCCCTGGGTGTCCCCTTGGTGTCCCTGGGGGTGCCCTGGCATTCCCTGGGGTGCCCTGGCTGTCCCCTAGGTGTCCCTGGGGGTGCCCTGGCTGTCCCTGGGGTGCCCTGGCTGTCCCCTAGGTGTCCCTGGGGGTGCCCTGGCTGTGCCCTAGGTGTCCCTGGATGTGCCCTGGCTATCCCCTTGGTGTCCCTGGGGGTGCCCTGGCTTTCCCCTAGGTGTCCCTAGGGTGCCCAGGCTGTCCCCTAGCTGTCCCTGGGGGTGCCCTGGGTGTCCCTGGGGTGCCCTGGCTGTCCCCTAGGTGTCCCTGGGGGTGCCCTGGCTGTCCTTGGGGTGCTCTGGCTGTCCCCTTGGTGTTTCTGGGGGGTGCCATGGCTGTCCCCTAGGTGTCCCTGGGGGTGCCCTGGAGGTCCCCTAGGTGTCCCTGGGGGTGCCCTGGCTGTCTCTGGGGGTGCCCTGGCTGTCCCCTAGGTGTCCCTGTCTCGCTCGTATCCTCGACTCCGCGTCCGTCGCCATGGTGACACCCCTCCCAGTCTGGACCAGTGTGGCCACACCCCCTCCCCTGGGGCCATTGGACCCATCCCAGTATAGACCAGTAAGGCACCGTGTGCCCACCATCGACCCCCACACGCCTGCCAGTTCATCCCAGTCCACTCCCCGTCCATCCCAGTTCTCTCTGATCACCCTCCCAGTGCTCCCAGTCCATCCCAGTCCCGCAGGTGCTGGTGCTTGTGGCTTGATCAGCTGGTGCCTGTCCGCAACGTGGAGCGGGTCAAACGAGGCCTCAGGGGGAGGGGGGGCGCGGATTTTGGGGGGTCCTGGGGGTCCCGAGTTGTCCTGGAGGGGTTTGGGGGGTTTTGGGGGGTCTGGGGGGAGTCCTGGGGGCTGCTTTGGGTGTTTTTGGGGGATCTTCGGGAGGTTTGGGCAGCCCAATTTAGGCATCAAAGGAACCTGAGGAGGGTTTTGCGGGCTCCTGGAGGTCGGGGGGGCCCTGGGGGTGGTTTGGGGGGCACTGGGGGGTTCCAGCCCGTGACCCCCCCCCGTTTTTGACCACCCCCCCCCCCGAGCTGTTTCGGTCTCATCGACGCCCTCCTGAAGCCCAAGGGGGGGTGGGCGCTGGGCCCCCCCTGCTGCCCCCTCCCCTGCCACCCCCGCGACGCCCTGCAGGTGAGGGACCCCCAAAAACCCCTCCCCAGACCCCAAATTCACCCCTGGGACCCCGAAAAACCCCCCAAACCTCTCCCCGGACCCCAAATTCACCCCTGAGGCCCCAAAAAACCCCCGAACCCCTCCCCATGAACCCCAAATCCACCCCTGGGACCCCCCAAAACCTCCCCAGGACCCCAGATCCACACCGGGACCCCCAAATCCATCCCTTGGACCCCCAAAAACCCCCAAATCCATCCCTGGGACCCCCCAAAACCTCCCTCCAAACCCCAAATTCACCCCTCGGACCTCCAGAATCCTTCCACAGGACCCCTCAGGGGTCGTTCCCCACGAAAAAGTGCGGCAAACGTGAGGGGAGAAAAAGGGCGGGAAACGTGAGGGGAGAAAAAGGGCGGGAAACGTGAGGGGAGAAAAAGGGCGGGATCAAGTGGGGAGATCAGTGGAATATTGGGGGGGGTCAGTGACGGTGAGGGAAGATCAATGGAATATTGGGGGGGCATCAATGACATTGGGGGGGTCAGTGACACTCGGGTGGGGATCAATGATGCTGTGGGGGGGTCGATATCAGAGGTTATCAGAGGAAATCGCCGCCGCCGTCCTCCCGTGCCCAGAGCCCCGGCAGGACCCCAGCGCAGCTCCGGCTGCAGGCGGAGCAGGAGCGGCTCCTGCCGCCCGCAGCGATCCCGGTCCCGATCCCGACCGCAACGCCAGCTTGGGCCTCAGGCCCCGAGACCCACAACCCGCCCGCCGGGGGGGGCCGCACCTCTCGGGAGCCGCAGCCGACACTGACAGGACCCGAACCAGAACGCCCGCTCCCATTCCCGGCCCCGCCTGGCTCCGCGCAGGGCCGCGAGCAACCTCGGCTCGGCTCGGCTCGGCTCAGCTGCGAGGGGCGGGGCGGGGTCGCGGGCGATGGTCCCGCCCCCAAGCCGGGGCGTGCTCGGGGCGGAGCCGGGGCGGGCTCGGAGCGGAGCCGGGGCGGGCTCGGGGCGGATCCGGGGCGGGCTCGGGGCGGATCCGGGGCGGATCCGGGGCGGGCTCGAGGCGGAGCCGAGGCGGGCTCGGGGCGGAGCCGGGGCGGGCTCTGGGCGGAGCCGGGGCGGGCTCGGGGCGGAGCCGGGGCGGGCTCGGGGTGGGCTCGGGGCGGAGCAGGGGCAGAGCCGGGGCGGGCTCGGGGCGGGGCCGGGGCGGAGCCGGGGCTCTGTGAGGCGGGGCCGGAGGCAGCCGGGGCCGGGCAGTACCGGGGGCGGGGCTTCAGGGGCGCGGGGCGGGTCCCAAGTGCACGGCGCCGGGACCCCACCGGGGCGTTCCTCACCGAGCCCATAGAGCAGCAGCTACTTCCGCCACCCTTTTGAATCCCCGCGATTGGCGGGCTCGCTGAGGCATCGGCAGTGCTGATTGGACAGCGGGCCCCGGGAACCGCCCCCGCCCCCCGGCCCGCGCTGAGGGCCCGGGGCCTCCGCCCTCAGACCGGCTCCGGCTCCAACCCGGCCCGGGCTCTGCTCCGATCCCCCCGGCCCGCCCTGAGGGCCCGGGGGCTCTGCCCCGAGACCGGCCTTGCCCCTCCCCGCCTCGCCCTGTAGTAGATTTCTGTTTGGTTTGTGGGAAGAAACAGGTGTGAGAAGTGAGATTTGTGCTGGAGAGGTGCTGCTGGGAAGAAAGGATGGAGTAAATCTGCTCCGAGGATGTGCGATGAAGAATTCAGGGTCAGAGGTGGGCAGTATTTATAAACTGTCTCCATATTTCCCTGTATCTCTGGGTGTTTGGATTGAGCCTGGGATTGTCAGCTATGTTATAAACAAGCCAACCCGGCTACTGAACTCTCAATGAACGTTTGGAAACCCTTGCACAGAAAGACAAGGTAGTAATGATTCCAAAGGAGAAAATGTAAATGAAGGCTAACGATTGCTGGGAAATTTCCTTAGGAATTGTGAACCTCACACAAACGGAATTTAGGAGGTGGAATCCCAGTTTCAGCCTTGGGCACGTGCAGGAGAAGAGGGATCCTTATTCACAGCGAGGAAAGCCCGGTGCCCCAGCGTGTCAGTGCACACAGTGCAATGTCCAGGAAATGAGCGGCAGGGACTGGCAGCAGCTGCAGGTGAGAGCTGTCACAGGCTGATTGAGGGGACAGAGCAGCCCCAGGTGAGAGCTGTCACACTGATGAGGGGACAGAGCAGCCCCAGGTGAGAGCTGTCACACTGATGAGGGGACAGGTGGAAGCTGTAAAGGATAACGAGGGGGCGGGTCCTGCCAGCACTGCTTTAAGAGGGGAGCCCGAGCTCAGTTTGGCACGGAGCTGCGGGAGGAGAGGGGTTTATGCTGGGCTCCCAGGTGAGGCTCATGGAAGGATGGTGAGTTCATCTCACAGGGGCTGGGGGAGGCCTTGGGCGTGGAACATTACTTCAGGAGGTGCTGAGGGACAAACCTTTGTGCCGAGCAGCAGCAGCACAAAAGGTTGAAATAAGTTTTGGTTTGGCATGTAGTGATGGGATTGGCGTCTATGGTGTGCTAGTGTTATCTAAAGGTTTAAACTTTAATGTTTATTTTTAAAGCTTTAAGTTAATGAATTAATATAGGTTGCAAGACATGGGCTTTTTCCTTTTTATTTGGCTAGCGGGAGGTCTTTAACTTTGGGGGCGCTCTGGGTATATGTTCTGGAGTATTATTGAGGGGATTGGACGTGGGGTTGTTTTTATTATATTCAGTAGTTTGACTGGGGGTGATAAGAGTTGGCTTTTTTTGCTGGAATTTTTTTGGGGTTGTCTGTTTGAAAATTTATGTATTTATGCAGTTAAGTGTAGTGGTGTTTCCGGTGTAACTCTTCAGCTTATGTTATTGTTTGTGTGTTTGAGGTGGTCCACTTGTCTTACGCCCTGACCGATTGGCCAACAGATCTGCTGAGATCATACATCGATGTTTGTTTTATTTCTTGTAGCCGAATAAGAGACAGCAGCCCGGTGACAGCAGGAAATTCCCAGAGGGCGAGGCGGCCTTCTGTGGCACCCGACATGGATTCTCATCCCCAGACGTCCAAGAGATAAGTGGAGGGTTCAGAGCCACAGAGGGGATGAAAGTGGAGTGCTGGGTCAGGACTTGTCAGGAGGGGTTTTTGAGTCAGGTTTGGAGATAGGGATGTCCAAGATGTGCCAATTGAGAGTACAGGTGTACCAGCCCGACCCAAACCCGAAGGAGTAGCCCTAAAGACATGCCCGTTTCCCTGAGTGCGGGTACAGGCAGGAGCCCTTATGCAGGACAATGCCAGAAGGCCTGGCTGCGAGGTGTAGGGCTCTAAAGAAGTTGGGTTTAGAAGGGGGGAGGTGTAGCCACACACACAGAGGCTGAGGTAAAGGACTCAAGGACTAGAGGACACACGGTGAAAACCAGGGGAACAGGCTAGGATACAAGTCAGAGTACAGGTGTAGCGGCCCTCACAGCACTGCTACCAGCACACTTCCCCTGAGAGCAGGTGCAGGCAGCAGCCCTAGTGCAGGAACACACCAGAAGCTCTGACCTGTGCAGACACTGTCAGGCTAGGGCCAGGCAGGAAGCGATAGTGGGGAGCAGGATCCAGCAGGGCTGGGGATAACGGGGGTTTCCCGCCCCACCCACCCTGGGATTCCCTGTCTCTCCGCAGCCGGTGGAAGTGCTCCTGATTCCCTCTCGAGGCGGCGGTTGGTAAGGCTTCGTGCCTTTTGCCACCGCAAAGAGTTCGGCTCTGTCAGCCTCTGCCCTGTCTCAGGGCCACGTTTCTTAGGGTAGGCAGGGAACAACTGTGGATGTACCTGTCCTGCGTGCGGGACAGCTCTTGGGACCCTAACGGTGCAGAGCGTCCCCGGCTGCAAGGTCTAGGGCTCTGAAGAAGCAGGGTTCAGAAGGGGGGAGGTTACAGTGATGCACACAGAGGCTGAGGTAAAGGACTGAAGGACTAGAGAACACACAGTGAAAATCAGGGGTACAGGCTAGGATACAAGTCAGAGTACAGGTATCCTGGTCCTCACAGTGCTGCTTCCAACACTGTTTCCCTGAGAGCAGGTGCAGGCAGCAATCCTAATGGCAAGGCAATGCCAGAAGTCCTGAGAGGTGCAGGCAGTAACCCTAAGCTAGGGCCAGGCAGGAAGTGACAGTGGTGGGGCCGAGTCCACAGGGTTGAGGTTCACCGGGGATGTCCACCCTGCGTTCCTGTCCTGCTCTGACCGGGGATGCTCACAGCCCTAATGGAGGCCACGGTGGGTGGGCTCAGTGCCAGTAATGCCTCTAAGGCTTTGGCGCTGCGAGCGTCAGCCTCCGAGCTCAGCTGAAGCACACACGGGGCCCGAGGACCCGGTCCTGCTTAAGAGACGGTGAGTAGCAGAGCTGCTGGTTTTTGGCTGATGTGCAGCTAAGATTATGCTTTGATGTTTGGTTTTCTTTATTGTAGCTGACTAGGAGACAGCAGGCAAGTGACAGGAGGAATTTCCCAGAGGCATAGGCGGCCTTCTTTGGGACCCAGCGTGGATTCACCTCCCCAGACATCTGAGAGATAAGTGGAGGGCTCGGAACTAGGGAGAGGATGAAAGCGGGGTGCCAGGGCAGGGGTCAGCGGGAGGGATTTTTTGAGTCGGGTTTGGAGATGGGGATGTCCCAGATGTGACCCCTTAGGCTACAATAAGGGAAAGTCTCATTCTGGATCACAGTGCTGAGGTGTGCAGGGCAGAGCAGTCCCAGGGTGTGTTGTGTCTGTTGTGCACTTTGTGTCTTTTGGGTGTCTTGTCTTTTCCTTTAGTCTTTTCAGGCGCCTGTCAAAACCTCTGGCATCAGTCTTAGCATTTCTGATCTCTGTGCTCCTCAGCCAGGTGCCTTTGTCTCAGCTGCTCGGACACTCATCAGAATCCATCTCTCTTCACAAGCATCCAGTCCGATGCCTTTTCAGGTCTTGTTCTGAGCTGTACTGACAGCCGTGCACCGCCCTGATCCATTCCGGCGGGTTAGGTCTTGTGAGAATGCAAAGACAGGTCGAGGATTCTGACCGTAGGGTTCTCGGGCATCCATCTCTGCATTTCTTGGGATAAGTCATCCCGATGGCATCTTGTTCCTGCAGGGTTCTCTGAGCCTGGCCAGCTCACCTTCCTTCTCACCTCGGTCATCTCATTCCGAGTTCTCTGGACCCTCAGGGTCATTCTTCTTGCCCAGAGTTTTCTGTCCCTGTTGCGTCCCCTCGTTTGTCCTGTGCTGTGTCACGGGTGTTGGTGTGTGTTTGGCCGGGAGCTGCTCTGCCTTGCTGCTCAGTCTGGGTGTAGGGGTACGAGGGTAATAGTGCCGGGGGCTTGAAATTTGTGATGTGGGGTGTAGTTAGACTGTAGAGGGTATTCCTAGATTGCCACAAGATGTGTGGAGCTGTCAAGGTATCCTGCCGCACTCTGACTTTTGTCCGAACTTTCTTTCAGATGCAGAGGGATGAAATCTGTGGCAGAGCCCCCCAGTCTGGGTGAGGGGCTCCCCTGAGAAGGTCAGTCACTGTTTTGATTTGCAGGGGAGGTGTAAATGATGGCTGTGTTACATCTCTGTTCTTTGTCTTTATTTTTAGGTGGTAAAGCCGGATCTCAGCAGTCAAGCTGACGTGGGCGAGGTGAGCAGCGATGGGTGGACAGAAGCAGTTGCTATTGTTCAAGCCTCACTCGCTGGTGCAACTCTAAGCCTCCGTTATCGTGTGTTTTAGGGAGTCCACTCGCAGGAGGCCGAGCTCCCCTCTCACCAACCGGACGACAGACCCGGGTCACCTCACCCGTGAGCCCTCCGGGAGCATTCCAGGAGTCTGTGATGGAGCCTTGATCTTCTCCTTGTGAAGGCCCCATCCAGGTAGTCTTGGATAACGGCCGAGGAGTTGAGGTGAGTCAGGGAGGAGAAGGAGGGATGGTCCCCTCAAGTTCCAGCGCTGCCACGTCACCTTGTCTGCTCTTTACCCAGGCAGACCCTGCGACGCCGGCGTTGGCCTCTGAGCGCAGCTGAAGCACGGGGCCGAGGACACGGGCAAGCTTAGGAGACAGTGAGTAGCAGAATTGTCGGGTTTTGGGTGATGGGCTGCCAAGATTATGCTTTGATGTTTGGTTTTCTTTATTGTAGCTGTGTAGGAGACAACAGCCCAGCAACAGCAGGAATTTCCCTGAGGGAGAGGCGGCCTTCTTTGCCACCCAGCGTGGATTCACCTCCCTAGACGTCCAAGAGATAAGTGGAGTTCTCGGAGCCAGGGAGGGCTTGAAAGCGGGGTGTGGGATCAGGGGCCACCGGGAGGGATTTTTTGAGTCATTTTTGGTGACAGGGATGTCCAAGAAGTGACCGCTTAGGCTACAGAAAGTCTCATTCTGGATCAGAGTTTCGAGGTGTGCCGGGCAGAGCAGTCCTGGTGTGTGTTGTGTCTGTTGTGCACTCTGTGTCTTGGGTGTCTTGTGTGTGCTGTCTTTTCCCTTAGCCCTTCAGGGGCCTGTCAAAACCTCTGGCATCAGTCTTAGCATTTCTGATCTCTGTGCTCCTCAGCCAGGTGCCTTTGTCTCAGCTGCTCGGACACTCATCAGAATCCATCTCTCTTCACAAGCATCCGGTCCGATGCCTTTTCAGGTCTTGTTCTGAGCTGTATTGACAGCCGTGCACCGCCCTGATCCATTCTGGCGGGTTAGGTCTTGTGAGAATGCAAAGACAGGTCGAGGATTCTGACCGTAGGGTTCTCGGGCATCCATCTCTGCATTTCTTGGGATAAGTCATCCCGATGGCATCTTGTTCCTGCAGGGTTCTCTGAGCCTGGCCAGCTCACCTTCCTTCTCACCTCGGTCATCTCATTCCGAGTTCTCTGGACCCTCAGGGTCATTCTTCTTGCCAGAGTTTTCTATCCCTGTTGTGTCCCCTCGTTTGTCCTGTGCTGTGTCACGGGTGTTGGTGTGTGTTTGGCCTGGAGCTGCTCTGCCTTGATGCTCAGTCTGGGTGTGGGGGTAATAGGATAATAGTGCTGGGGGCTTGAAATTTGTGATGTGGGGTGTAGTTAGACTGTAGAGGGTATTCCTAGATTGCCACAAGATGTGTGGAGCTGTCAAGGTATCCTGCCGCACTCTGACTTTTGTCCCAACTTTCTTTCAGATGCAGAGGGATGAAATCCGTGGCAGAGCCCCCCATCCTGGGTGAGGGGCTCCCCTGAGAAGATCGATTGCTATTCAAGGTGAGAGTCACATATTTCACATTTTTTGGCACTCCAGTGCAGGCCACCTGCATTTACAGCTTGAAACAGGTGAGTCCCTTGGTAACCCCTGGGCAGCAGCTGGAGCCTGCTCCGGGCTGGGCTGAGGGAGCAAACACTTGTGGCTGACACAGCTCCACACTGGGGGTACTTGGGAAAACACCTGCCTTGTCCTGGATTGTTTTTTTTTTTGAGCTTTTGACAAGGTTTTAGTCATCACCTTGGTAAAAATAAATGGTAAGGACTGAAAACATGAGAGGCTGGCAGGTTATATGCACGAAAGACAACTTTTTTTTTCTTAAATATTTGTGCAACCTATATCTTAATTTTGAGACTCTTTTTTGGTCAACTTTATTGTAAAACCCCCTTATTTTCAAGTTAGCTGCTTCAATAATGAATTTGTTTTACAAATACCCGCTAATGTCCGAAGGTTAAAGCACTAACACCAACATCCCACCTCTTTTATTTTTGCAGCAAAATTTTATCTTTACTAAACTTGAAACTTGATGTTTTTGCAGGTAGTAAGTTAAAGAAGGTGTTTATCTGCCCATCACTGATAGTCAGGGTCATGAAGAAATTGCTCTAGTGTTCTAAAATAAATGCAGATTTTTAGGCCTCTCCCATTCTCTCTGACTAGCAGCATGTGAATTGATTTTTGATCTCCTTTCTGTTGGTGTCTGTGGGTTTTAAGCGGCATGGAGAAGGTGTCTGTGGACATGGCACCCAGGGAATGGTGCTGGGAAGGGCAGGATGGAAAGGAGCTGCTCAGGAATCCAGAGCAGCAGTGGAGTGGGAGCTGGTGCTGCTGCCTCAGTCACACCCTCCTGGACAGTCTGTGCAGTGATAATATTCCTACTTTCCTTCCTGAACCTGGGGTTGGAGGAGAACATGAGTCTTGGCATTGTTGGAAAGGGGAACTCCAGGGAAAAACTGCTGTTTGTGTCCTCAGAGAGCAGTGGGAAGAGCCTGGGAGAAATCCTGGCTGGCTGAGGGATCCTTGTGTCCCCTCAGGAATAAATCCCTGCGTCTCCTCAGACCTGCTGGTTTGCAGTAGAGTTTGGGCACCTTTCGCTGCAGCTGTGGTTCTTAATAACTGGAAGTCCATGGATTGCTGGGCGATTCCCATAAGTTCTCCTATTTTGTAGGAGCTGCACGGTGAGGTCAGCATTCTGATGGAGGCCCTGGCACAGCTGCCAAGGGCAAGGAACGTGGAGCATCCCGGGGCTTCTCCCACCCGAGTTTCTCCCGGAGCGTGCTGCGTGTCGTGCCGGATGTTTAACCCGGGTTTGGGGTGTTCTCCTGCAGTCCCAGCTCTGACTGCTGCCCCCGAGCCCCGGCCTTGCTCTGTCCCAGCACTGAACCTGGCAGGTGGGTGTGCTTTTCCAGCCCTTTAATCCCACGGGCAATCCCAGATTCCCGGAGCTCCCCGAGGCACAGCCTGGCCTCCCTCCCTGGGAGCTGCATTTCAGTCTGCCTGGACCAAGGCCATCCTGTTTGAGACTTTATTCCTGTTGCTTTTCCTCTTCCAGGTTGTGGGCAAAAAGGAGAGAGCCAGTAGGAAGTGAAGCCACTGGAAGGCCTTATCCCAGTCCAAGGTTGGATAGGAGTAACTGGACCTGTTGAATTCCCACTTCCCTTTAAATTAGAGCAGAGGAAGCAGATTTTAAATCATCATTCCATGAACTTTCACCAACTTCATGACTCTTGCAAAAGTTTTCAATGTTAGAAATTCCTGAGCTTGTTTTCCAGGCAAGCTTGGATTTAGATGTTATTCCTTCCTTTTATTTGAAGGAATAACTCTGATTTCCTCTCTGATTTTAGTAAGGGAATATTTATTTATTCCAATTTTCCATCCTAATTGGAATTTTTGCACCTTGTAGAGCACATTTCCAAGGAAATTTACCCAATTAATGTTGGTAAATCAGGAATTGTCCAGCACCATCTCCACAAAATTCTGTGAATTCCCAAGAAAACGTTGAAGTATTTATTTGCCATGATTCATCTCTTTGTAAAGTTCAATTTACTGCATTTTTAATTACATAAATGCCATTAAAACCTGAATCCAGGCCTAGCTGCTGTTCCTTGGACACAGGGGGCTGGTTCTTTCCTACCTTGGCACATTTGGGTGTTTGTCCAAAATGAGCTTCCCACTAAAATAGAATTTGTTTCCAAGCAAAAGTGGGAATTGTCTAGAAAACCTTCTGTTCTGGGGGGCACTGGGTTTGTTTCCCTTATTGCTGCATAATTGAGGAAAGCCATGGTGCTTTTTTAGGCAGTGGCAGGAGGTGAAAGCTGCATTTATTTAATTTTGTATTTTATTTCTTGTTATTTTTGTATTTTTATGCTCTTTTGTTGTGGTTTCTCATGTTGCGTTTTGTGGTTTTTCAAAGACTTTTTCTTCCGTTTTTTAATTTTTATATTTTTTTCTTTAGCTATTTATTTACTTGTTAAAACTACTTTTAGTTTTTTATTTTAATTTTTTGTTTAAATTTTTTTTCCACTTTTTTGTTACTTTGAAATTTTTTTCTTTTGGTATTTTAATTTTATTTATTATTTTCTATAGTTTTGGTTTATTTTTTCATGTTTTCTTTGTTCCTTTTTTTTTTTCCCCATACTCTTTCTTCCCCCGGGCGCCTGGGGGTTTGGCTGTTGGCAAGAAAGATGAGAAATGACCTCGGTGCCCGCTGGACGTCCGGATGTCATAGAGAGCGCAGTTGGCAAAAGCTCTGTATTTTCTGCTCCATAAAACTCCTGAAGGGAGAAAGCTGTGACCACCGTGGTGCCGTTTTTTCCTTCCCAGCCCCGACCAGGTCTCCTCCTACCCGTGCACAGTGTTACCAGCAGCAGCCTGCTGTCCAGGCTGTCGAGGCGTATTTCAGAGGGGGCAATAAAAACAAAGTAGACGTTTTATTTTGAACTCTCCGACCCTGCTTGTTTATTAGCAAAGAACTCCAAAACAAAGCGAACAAAAAAAGAAAACCCACAAACTAAACTCCCCCGCAACCCACCAAAAAAAAACCATAGAGAAAGAGAAAACATGCCCATATTATTTGAATAAAGATTAAAACTTTACCCCTTAGAAAACCAGGCTCATTTAATTCAAATTAATTGTGTTTCTGATGTGTTAGGTTAATGAATTCATCTAGTGTAAAATATCGTTTAAAATATAAACAAACGAATTAAAAAATAATGAAAAAGAAAAATAACAAAAAGTATAGGATATGAAAAATAATATAAATAATAAATACACAATATATTATTACATACTACACGTTTTATAAATATATATAATATACATAATATAAACATCTATAATGTACATAATCATGATATTTCAATGAAATGTATTATTATTTATAACATTACATAATAAATAATAAATTATTTTATATATAACTTTCTATACTTAATATATATAATAAATATAATAGTATAATAAACATAATACATGATGTATAATGTACATAATATAAAAGCTGAATTGTAATGATTAATGTAAATATCAGAATCACAAAGATAAAAAATATTGAAATAGAGCCTGAACGAAAGGCTTTTTTGGTTCGGTCTGGTTGCTGGCAGGGCTCTCGCAGGTGTGCTCGGGGGTCTTTTGGGCCATTTATTCCGGAGGCTGTTCGGAAGGGCATTTCTGGGCACGTTCGTTTATGGCTCCGCTCCGCGCCGCCGCGCGGCAGTGCTGCCACCCTGTGGGCAGAGAGCGGTAGTGCAGCTTCCCCCCCGCCCGGCCCGCCCGATCTGTGCGGCAATGCTGCCACCGTGTGGGCAAACAGCGGTAGTGCAGCTGTCCCTCCCGCCCGGCCCGCCCGATCTGTGCGGCAATGCTGCCATCGTGTGGGCAAAGAGCGGTAGTGCAGCTGTCCCTCCCGCCCGTCCCGCCTGATCTGTGCGGCAATGCTGCCACCCTGTGGGCAAAGAGCGGTAGTGCAGCTGTCCCCCATGACCGTCCCGCCTGATCTGTGCGGCAATGCTGCCACCCTGTGGGCAAAGAGCGGTAGTGCAGCTGTCCCCCATGACCGTCCCGCCGGAGCCGTGCGGCAGTGCTGCCACCCTGTGGGCAAAGAGCGGTAGTGCAGCTGTCCCCCCCCGCCCGTCCCCGACGCGCGTGGCAGCCCCGCATTGTGAGCTCGGGGGCGGCGCTGCCGCCCGCCCGCCCGCAGCTCGGGGCCGAAAGGGAGGGAAAAAGGCAAGGAGCCCGGGCGCGTGGCAGCCGGCTGCCTGCGCGCGCCACCCGGACCCCGGAGCCGTCCGGGCGCGCTTTTCCGCGGCGTCTGCGGGTGTGCGGACACGGGATGGGGGCGCAGCGGCGCCGCGGGCGGCAGTCCATTGAGTCAGGCGCTTGTGTGAGCGGCCGAGGGGGCATTTTAGTGGGTTCCACTACCAAGATGGCGGCGAGACGCGAGGCGCCTGACCTTCTAAAAAGGGCGGCCAAAAGGGCGGGAAAAATAAGGACCCTATAGGTGTTTATGCAGCTGCCTGCACAAAACCCCGACTACGGCGCTGCCCGGGCGCAATTTTCCGCGGCGTTTCCAGGTGTGGGGACACGGGCCGTGTGCTCAGTCGCGCCGCGTCCGCGTTCAGATTCGTTGATTTAGTCAGGCGTCTGCGTAAACACCTGGCGGAGGCCTATGCCGAGCCGCAAAGAACATGGCGGCCGGGACGGAAGTGGCCTCAGGAGCAACCAAGATGGCGGCAAGGGAAAGCGGAAGTCACACGTCGCCCCTCACAAAATGGCGCCGAGGCGCGAGGCGCCCGACCTTCCAAAAAGGGCGGCCAAAAGGGCGGGAAAAAATAAGGACCCTGTAGGCGTTTACGCAGATGCCTGCACAAAAACCCCGACTACAGCGCCGCCCGGGCGCAATTTTCCGCGGCGTTTCCAGGTGTGCCGACACGGGCCGTGTGCTCAGTCGCGACGCGCTTGCGTTCGGATTCGTGGATTTAGTCAGGCGTCTGTGTAAACACCTGGCGGAGGCCTATGCCGAGCCACAAAGAACATGGCGGCCGGGACGGAAGTGGCCTCAGCCGCAACCAAGATGGCGGCAAGGAAAAGCGGAAGTCACGCGTCGCCCCTCACAAAATGGCGCCGAGGCGCGAGGCGCCCGACCTTCCAAAAAGGGCGGCCAAAAGGGCGGGAAAAAATAAGGACCCTGTAGGCGTTTACGCAGATGCCTGCACAAAAACCCCGACTACAGCGCCGCCCGGGCGCAATTTTCCGCGGCGTTTCCAGGTGTGCAGACACCGGCCATGTGCTCATCCGCGCCGCCTCCGGGTTCGGATTCGTGGATTTAGTCAGGCGTCTGTGTAAACACCTGCCGGGGGCCTTAGCGGTGCCGCAAAAAAGATGCCGGCGGGACCGGAAGTGGCCTCAGACGCAACCAAGATGGCGGCAAGGAAGGGCGGAATGCTCGTGGGGCTCATCGCGGCCGAAAATCACCGAGTGCAGCTCACACCCTGCAATGGCAAAAGCTGTTTTATTAAAACTCAGCCGAGAATTTTCCTCTTATTTCCAGGTCACAGGATATACTGAGCCTGAGAGGGATCCTAAAATCTGGCTCTCAAGCAGACGGACCGTTTGAGAATCGAACTCAGCACCTTGGCATTACCCGGACTCTGCTCCAAGCAGCTGAACCAATCTCTGCATTATGGGGATGGACCTCCATAGGATGGCAACGCTTGGCCCCACTAAGGTAAGTGCAGTGCCGCCTTCTCTGCCAAAGCTGCTTCACACAGCAGCCCCTGGAATGGCTCGAGGGCAGAACTGGCTGGCAGCTCACGACAGCACAAAGCTCTTCCAGTGACGCTGATTTCCTGTCCTTTCCAGGATTTACTCAACAGCTGCCGTAAAAGTACTTACACAAAGTCTCTTTCTGGGCGGAAAGGAGCAGGACAAGTCCTGAGGCTTCCCTTCTTCCACGGCCAAAGTTCTGGAGAGAGGCAGGGCCGGTCCCACCCGCACAGGGGCGTTTCCTGCAGGTGAGTGTTGCCGGGCCAAACTGATGGCAGCTGCTGAGGCCGGGGCTGCTTTTCTGGCCGGAGGCCTCGGTGGCCCCCCGTGCCGCCTGCAGTGTCCCTCGGTGTTTCCTGCAGGTGTCCCGGGTGCCCGGAGGCGCAGGGAGGAAGGAGGCCGGCAGCCCCAGCGGGGCCAGCAGCCCTGGGATGATGTGCAGGGGAGGAGCTGTGCCTGCGGGGCCCCGCCCGTGGCAGCGGCGGCCAAACGCAGGGCCCGGGGCCGGGCTCGGGGCTGGCACGGACACGGCCCCGGGGCTGCCGCGGCTCCTCGGCCAGGGGCTGCTCCCGCCGGGCACGGGGAGATGCTGCAGCCCGGACAGAGGCACCCACAGCCCAAGAGCTCCCCAGGGAACAGCTGGCATTGCCCGGGAACGGCGGCTCGGGCTGTCTGCAGAGGGGCTCAGACAGCAATTCCCACCTCCCGGAGCTCCCACACAGTTGCCAGGGATGTCCTGGCCACCCCAAATCCCCTCCCTTTCAGCCTGAGGACATCACCCATCGGCAGCATTAAAGCCAAGGTGCTCCTCCCTCACAGAAATTAAATCCGGAGCAACGGCCCTCGGAGATGCCTCAAAATCAAAGGTTTGAGTGGGATGGAGTTTCGTTTGGATGAAGTCTGGACTTTTCCAGGGAGCCAGCCGGAGTGCAGAAGTGATGGAAAGCTTTTGCAGGTGGGTCCCACTGGAGGTGTGCTGAAGGCAGGGATGGGCATCCCTTGCCTGAGGGAAAGGCACTTGCAGAGGCCACTGCTGGGGCTCGGAAAGGAGCTGAGCTCCTGCAGGGAGCTGTGTCCTCCCGAGGGCACAGGGGCTGCCTCAGCACAGGCCGGCCAGTGCCTTCTCCTGCTCTGAAACATCACCTGGAGCCCGAGCTCAGGGGGTGGCTGAATTCCAGGGAAATCTGACAGGTGACCCCCAGGGGATGAGGGTTAGAATTAACCAAATCTATGGAATAGAAACCTATCCTGTCCCCATCCTGCTGAGCTTCCTTGGAAGCTCTGCTAGTTCCTGACACATCTGGCATTCAAGCAGCAGCTCTGCGTGGGAATATCCATGCTCTGTGAGGCACTGTGAGGTTATTGCAGCAGGAACTGAGCAGGGAATTCGGGGCCGTGGGTATAATTCATCTAAACTAGCAAAGGTGACAGTGAACCCCAAATCTGGGCACCACACAGAGAACAATCTTTGTGCTGCCCTGTCAGCTCAAGCCCCTGGGCTGGGAAGTTTTGGGAGTCAAACATATGGAATGATAAAAGTCACAGCAACTGGTGTCACCCCGAGGGACAGTCCAAGTCCCAGACAATTCCTCTGCAGTCCCCTGGGGGGGAAAACACCGTCTGTCTGCCAGGAGCCCTGACTCTGTTTCTCCTATCAGCTGTGTTGGGCTTTAAGAACTTGAAATAACTTTGAAGCCAAAGAAATCACCTTTTCCTTCTGGTTTGATTGTGTTTTTTTGTTGTTTTTTTTTTTTTTTTTTTTCTTTCAGGTGCTGGACTTGCTTCTGTGGATGTGTGCTGAGCTCTGGCTGCAGGGGACTGTCAGGCCTGAATGGCTGTGAGTTTGTGTTCTTCTCGCTGGGGAAGCAGAAATAATTATTAATTAGACTGCAGAAATGTTTTCAGAAACCTTTCCCCTTTCCTGCCCTTTGCTGGTGGATCTTCTCTTTCTGCCTTTGACTTTACAAAGCTGTTCCCTGATGTCAATTCCCCTGCCTGAATTCCTTGCAGCTCCTAGCTGGGAAAAACTGGGATGATGTCCTAGGGATGTTCTTAGGGGAGGACAGAGGTGAGATTTTTGCCTGTATTTTTCTAATATTTTCTAAAATTTCAGGGAGCTGCTCCTGCTCCTGCCCCTAATCCTGCTGCTGCTGCACAAGTGGAGCCTTGTCAGCGAAGACCTGCATCTGCAGGAGGCCCCGCAGGCCCTGGCTGGGAAGTGCCAAAACAAAGAAGTGATCAGTAAGTGCTGAACTGCTTCCAGGAGGGCATATTTTGTTGCAGCCGTTACAGACCAACCGTGTGGTGCTGGTGACTTTGTGTGAGTTGCTTTATTAAAGCCAATCGTTGGTAAGGGTTTTGAGCCTGCCTTGGAGAGCACTTGGAGCTCTGGGTGCCCTGGCTTTCCCCTAGGTGGCCCTGGGGGCGCCCTGGCTGTCCCCTAGGTGTCCCTGGGGTGCTCTGGCTGTCCCTGGGGTTGCCCTGGCTGTCCCCTAGGTGTCCCTGGGGGTGCCCTGGCTGTCCCCTAGGTGCCCCAGGGCTGCCCTGGCTGTAGTTTAGGTGTCCCTGGGGGTGCCCTGACTGTCCCCTAGGGGTACCTTGTCTGTCCCTGGGGGGGCCCTGGCTGTCCCCTAGGTGTCCCTGGGGGTGCCCTGGCTGTCCCTGGGGGTCCCTGGCTGTCCCATAGGTGTCCCTGGGGATGCCCTGGCTGTCCCCTAGCTGTCCCTGGGGGTGCCCTGGGTATCCCTGGGGTGCCCTGGCTGTCCCCTAGGTGTCCCTGGGGGTGCCCTGGCTGTCCCTGGTGTGCCCTAGCTGTCCCCTACGTGTCCCTGGGGGTGCCCTGGGGTGCTCTAGGGGTGCCCCGGCTGTCCCTGGGGGTGCCCTGGGTGTCCCTGGGGTGCCCTGGCTGTCCCCTATGTGTCCCTGGGGGTGCCCTTGCTTTCCCTGGGGTGCCCTGGCTGTCCCCTAGGTGTCCTTGGGGTGCCTTGCTGTCCCCAAGGCGTCCCTGGGGTGCCCTGGCTGTCCCCTAGGTGTCCCTGGGGGTGCCCTGGCTGTCCCTGGGGGTCCCTGGCTGTCCCATAGGTGTCCCTAGGGGTGCCTTGTCTGTCCCTGGGGGGGCCCTGGGTGTACCCTGGTGTCCCTGGGAGGGCCCTGGCTGTCCCCTACGTGTCCCTGGGGGTGCCCTGGGTGTCCCTGGGGTGCCCTGGCTGTCCCCTAGGTGTCCCTGGGGGTGCCCTGGCTGTCCCTGGTGTGCCCTAGCTGTCCCCTACGTGTCCCTGGAGGTGCCCTGGGTGTCCCTGGGGTGCCCTGGCTGTCCCCTAGGTGTCCCTGGGGGTGCCCTGGCTGTCCCTGGTGTGCCCTAGCTGTCCCCTACGTGTCCCTGGGGGTACCCTGGCTGTCCCGTACGTGTCCCTGGGGGTGCCCTGGCTGTCCCTGGGGTGCCCTGGCTGTCCCCTAGGTGTCCCTGGGGGTGACCTGCCTGTCCCCTAGGTGTCCCTGGGGGTGCCCTGGCTGTCCCTGGTGTGCTCTAGCTGTCCCCTACGTGTCCCTGGGGGTACCCTGGCTGTCCCCTAGTTGTCCCTGGGGGAGCCCTGGCTGTCCCAAGGGTGCCCTGCCTGTCCCCTAGGTGTCCCTGGGAGTGCCCTGGCTGTCCCCTAGGTGTCCCTGGGGGTGCCCTGGGTGTCCCTCTGGGTGCCCTGCCTGTCCCCTAGGTGTCCCTGGGAGTGCCCTGGCTGTCCCCTAGGTGTCCCTGGGGTGCCCTGGCTGTCCCTGGGGTGCCCAGGCTTTCCTATAGGTGTCCCTGGGGGTGCCCTGGCTGTCCCGTAGGTGTCCCAGGGCTGCCCTGGCTGTCCCATAGGTGTCCCTGGGGGTGCCCTGGCTGTTCCTTAGGTGTCCCTGGGGGTTCCCTGGCTATCTGTGGGGTGCCGTGGCTGCCTCTGGGGTGCCCTTGATGTCCCCTAGGTGTCCCTGGGGTGCCCTGAGTGTCCCTGGGGTGCCCTGGCTGTCCCCTAGGTGTCCCTGGGGGTGCCCTGGCTGTCCCTGGGGGTCCCTGGCTGTCCCATAGGTGTCCCTAGGGGTGCCTTGTCTGTCCCTGGGGGGGCCCTGGGTGTACCCTGGTGTCCCTGGGAGGGCCCTGGCTGTCCCCTAAGTGTCCCTGGGGGTGCTCTGGTGTCCCTGGGGATGTCCTGGCTGTCCCCTAGCTGTCCCTGGGGGTGCCCTGGGTGTCCCTGGGGTGCCCTGGCTGTCCCCTAGCTGTCCCTGGGGGTACCCTGGCTGTCCCTGGGGTGCCCTGGCTGTCCCCTAGGTGTCCCTGGGGTGCCGTGGCTGTCCCCTTGGTGTCCCTGGGGGTGACCTCCCTGTCCCCTAGGTGTCCCTGGAAGTGCCCTGGCTGTCCCCTTGGTGTCCCTGGGGGTGCCCTGGCTGTCCCATAGGTGTCCCTGGAGGTGCCCTGGCTGTCCCCTTGGTGTCCCTGGGGGTGCCCTGGGTGTCCCCGGGGTGCGCTGGCTGTCCCCTAGGTGTCCCCGGGGATGCCCTGGCTATCCCTGGGGGTACCCTGGCTGTCCCTGGGGTGCCCTGGCTGTCCCCTAGGTGTCCCTGGGGGTGACCTGCCTGTCCCCTAGGTGTCCCTGGGGGTGCCCTGGCTGTCCCTGGTGTGCTCTAGCTGTCCCCTACGTGTCCCTGGGGGTACCCTGGCTGTCCCCTAGTTGTCCCTGGGGGAGCCCTGGCTGACCCTAGGGTGCCCTGCCTGTCCCCTAGGTGTCCCTGGGAGTGCCCTGGCTGTCACGTAGGTGTCCCTGGGTTCCCTGGCTGTCCCCTAGTTGTCCCTGGGGGAGCCCTGGCTGTCCCAAGGGTGCCCTGCCTGTCCCCTAGGTGTCCCTGGGGGTGCCCTGGGTGTCCCTCTGGGTGCCCTGCCTGTCCCCTAGGTGTCCCTGGGAGTGCCCTGGCTGTCCCCTAGGTGTCCCTGGGGGTGCCCTGGCTGTCCCGTAGGTGTCCCAGGGCTGCCCTGGCTGTCCCATAGGTGTCCCTGGGGGTGCCCTGGCTGTTCCTTAGGTGTCCCTGGGGGTGCCCTGGCTGTCCCTTAGGTGCCTCTGGGGGTTCCCTGGCTATCTGTGGGGTGCCGTGGCTGCCTCTGGGGTGCCCTTGATGTCCCCTAGGTGTCCCTGGGGTGCCCTGAGTGTCCCTGGGGTGCCCTGGCTGTCCCCTAGGTGTCCTTGGGGTGCCTTGCTGTCCCCAAGGCGTCCCTGGGGTGCCCTAGCTGTCCCCTAGGTGTCCCTGGGGGTGCCCTGGCTGTCCCTGGGGGTCCCTGGCTGTCCCATAGGTGTCCCTAGGGGTGCCTTGTCTGTCCCTGGGGGGGCCCTGGGTGTACCCTGGTGTCCCTGGGAGGGCCCTGGCTGTCCCCTAAGTGTCCCTGGGGGTGCTCTGGTGTCCCTGGGGATGCCCTGGCTGTCCCCTAGCTGTCCCTGGGGGTGCCCTGGGTGTCCCTGGGGTGCCCTGGCTGTCCCCTAGGTGTCCCTGGGGGTGCCCTGGCTGTCCCTGGTGTGCCCTAGCTGTCCCCTACGTGTCCCTGGGGGTGCCCTGGGTGTCCCTGGTGTGCCCTAGCTGTCCCCTACGTGTCCCTGGGGGTGCCCTGGGTGTCCCTGGGGTGCCCTGGCTGTCCCCTAGGTGTCCCTGGGGGTGCCCTGGCTGTCCCTGGTGTGCCCTAGCTGTCCCCTACGTGTCCCTGGGGGTACCCTGGCTGTCCCCTAGGGGTCCCTGGGGGTACCCTGGCTGTCCCTGGGGTGCCCTGGCTGTCCCCTAGGTGTCCCTGGGGGTGACCTGCCTGTCCCAAGGGTGCCCTGCCTGTCCCCTAGGTGTCCCTGGGAGTGCCCTGGCTGTCCCCTAGGTGTCCCTGGGGGTGCCCTGGGTGTCCCTCTGGGTGCCCTGGCTGTCGCCTAGGTGTCCCTGGGGTCCCCTGGGTGTCCCCGGGGGTGCCCTGGCTGTTCCTGTGGTGCCCTGGCTGTCTTCTAGGTGTCCCTGGGGCTGCCCTGGCTGTCCCTGGGGTGCCCCGGCTTTCCTATAGGTGTCCCTGGGGGTGCCCTGGCTGTCCCGTAGGTGTCCCAGGGCTGCCCTGGCTGTCCCATAGGTGTCCCTGGGGGTGCCCTGGCTGTTCCTTAGGTGTCCCTGAAGGTGCCCTGGCTATCTGTGGGGTGCCGTGGCTGCCTCTGGGGTGCCCTTGATGTCCCCTAGGTGTCCCTGGGGTGCCCTGAGTGTCCCTGGGGTGCCCTGGCTGTCCCCAAGGCGTCCCTGGGGTGCCCTGGCTGTCCCCTAGGTGTCCCTGGGGGTGCCCTTCCTGTCCCTGGGGGTCCCTGGCTGTCCCATAGGTGTCCCTAGGGGTGCCTTGTCTGTCCCTGGGGGGGCCCTGGGTGTACCCTGGTGTCCCTGGGAGGGCCCTGGCTGTCCCCTAAGTGTCCCTGGGGGTGCTCTGGTGTCCCTGGGGATGCCCTGGCTGTCCCCTAGCTGTCCCTGGGGGTGCCCTGGGTGTCCCTGGGGTGCCCTGGCTGTCCCCTAGGTGTCCCTGGGGGTGCCCTGGCTGTCCCTGGTGTGCCCTAGCTGTCCCCTACGTGTCCCTGGGGGTGCCCTGGGTGTCCCTGAGGTGCTCTAGGGGTGCCCCGGCTGTCCCTGGGGGTGCCCAGGCTGTCCCCTAGGGGTCCCTGGGGGTACCCTGGCTGTCCCTGGGGTGCCCTGGCTGTCCCCTAGGTGTCCCTGGGGTGCCGTGGCTGTCCCCTTGGTGTCCCTGGGGGTGACCTCCCTGTCCCCTAGGTGTCCCTGGAAGTGCCCTGGCTGTCCCCTTGGTGTCCCTGGGGGTGCCCTGGCTGTCCCATAGGTGTCCCTGGAGGTGCCCTGGCTGTCCCCTTGGTGTCCCTGGGGGGTGCCCTGGGTGTCCCTGGGGTGCCCTGGCTGTCCCTAGGTGTCCCCGGGGATACCCTGGCTATCCCTGGGGGGGCCCTGGCTGTCCCTGGGGTGCCCTAGCTGTCCCCCTAGGTGTCCCTGGGGGTGCCCTGGCTGTCCCCTTGGTGTCCCTGGGGTACCCTGGCTGTCCCTTATGTGTCCCTGGGGGTGCCCAGGGTGTCCCTGGGGTGCCTTGCTGTCCCCTAGATGTCCCTGGGGGTGCCCTGCCTGTCCCCGAGGTGTCCCTGGGGGTGCCCTGGCTGTCCTTGGGGTGCTCTGGCTGTCCCCTAGGTGTCCCTGGAGTGCCCTGACTGTCCCCTAGGTGTCCCTGGGGGTTCCCTGGCTGTCCACTAGTTGTCCCTGGGGGAGCCCTGGCTGACCCTAGGGTGCCCTGCCTGTCCCCTAGGTGTCCCTGGTAGTGCCCTGGCTGTCCCATAGGTGTCCCTGGAGGTGCCTGGCTGTCCCCTTGGTTTTCCCTGGGGGTGCCCTGGGTGTCCCTGGGGTGCCCTAGCTGTCCCCTAGGTGTCCCCTGGGGGTGCCCTGGCTGTCCCCTTGGTGTCCCTGGGGTACCCTGGCTGTCCTTGGGGTGCTCTGGCTGTCCCCTAGGTGTCCCTGGAGTGCCCTGACTGTCCCCTAGGTGTCCCTGGGGGTTCCCTGGCTGTCCACTAGTTGTCCCTGGGGGAGCCCTGGCTGACCCTAGGGTGCCCTGCCTGTCCCCTAGGTGTCCCTGGTAGTGCTCTGGCTGTCCCCTAGGTGTCCCTGGGGGTGCCCTGGGTGTCCCTCTGGGTGCCCTGGCTGTCCCCTAGGTGTCCCTGGGGTCCCCTGGGTGTCCCCGGGGGTGCCCTGGCTGTTCCTGTGGTGCCCTGGCTGTCTTCTAGGTGTCCCTGGGGGGCCCTGGCTGTCTCCTCGGTGTCCCTGGGGGTGCCCTGGGTGTCCCTGGGGGTGCCCTGGGTGTCCCTGGGGTGCCCTGGGGGTGCCCTGGCTGTCCCGTAGGTGTCCCAGGGCTGCCCTGGCTGTCCCATAGGTGTCCCTGGGGGTGCCCTGGCTGTTCCTTAGGTGTCCCTGGGGGTGCCCTGGCTGTCCCTTAGGTGTCCCTGGGGGTTCCCTGGCTATCTGTGGGGTGCCGTGGCTGCCTCTGGGGTGCCCTTGATGTCCCCTAGGTGTCCCTGGGGTGCCCTGGCTGTCCCCTAGGTGTCCCTGGGGTGCCCTGGCTGTCCTTTAGGTGTCCCTGGGGGTGCCCTGGCTGTCCCCTAGGTGTCCCTGCCTCGCTCGTATCCTCGACTCCGCCTCCGGCGCCATGGTGACACCCCTCCCAGTCTGGACCGGTGTGGCCACACCCCCTCCCCTGGGGCCATTAGACCCATCCCAGTACAGACCAGTAAGGCACCGTGTGCCCACCATGGACCCCCACACGCCTGCCAGTTCGTCCCAGTCCACTCCCCGTCCATCCCAGTTCTCTCTGATCACCCTCCCAGTGCTCCCAGTCCATCCCAGTCCCGCAGGTGCTGGTGCTTGTGGCTTGATCAGCTGGTGCCTGTCCGCAACGTGGAGCGGGTCAAATGAGGCCTCAGGGGGAGGGGGGGGCGGATTTTGGGGGTCCTGGGGGTCCCGAGTTGTCCTGGAGGGGTTTGGGGGGTCTGCGGGGAGTCTCAAGGGGCTGCTGTGGGTGTTTTTCGGGGATCTTCGGGAGGTTTGGGCGGCCCATTTGAGGCATCAAAGGAACCTGAGGAGGGTTTTGCGGGCTCCTGGAGGTCGGGGGGGCCCTGGGGGTGGTTTGGGGGGCACTGGGGGGTTTCAGCCCGTGACCCCCCCCCCGTTTTTGACCCCCCCCCCCCCGAGCTGTTTCGGTCTCATCGACGCCCTCCTGAAGCCCAAGGGGGGGTGGGCGCTGGGCCCCCCCCGCTGCCCCCTCCCCCTGCCACCCCCGCGACGCCCTGCAGGTGAGGGACCCCCAAAAACCCCTCCCCAGACCCCAAATTCACCCCTGGGACCCCAAAAAACCCCCAAAACCTCTCCCCGGACCCCAAATTCACCCCTGAGGCCCCAAAAAACCCCCAAACCCCTCCCCATGAACCCCAAATCCACCCCTGGGACCCCCCAAAACCTCCCCAGGACCCCAGATCCACCCCGGGACCCCCAAATCCATCCCTTGGACCCCCAAAAACCCCCAAATCCATCCCTGGGACCCCCCAAAACCTCCCTTCAAACCCCAAATTCACCCCTCGGACCTCCAGAATCCTTCCACAGGACCCCTCAGGGGTCGTTCCCCACGAAAAAGTGCGGCAAACGTGAGGGGAGAAAAAGGGCGGGAAACGTGAGGGGAGAAAAAGGGCGGGATCAAGTGGAGGGGATCAATGGAATTTTGGGGGGGGTCAGCGACGCTGAGGAAGGATCAATGGAATATTGGGGGGGCATCAATGACATTGGGGGGGTCAGTGACACTCGGGTGGGGATCAATGATGCTGTGGGGGGTCGATATCAGCTCGAGGGGCGGCCATGGGTTTTTGGGGGGCCGCAACGCAGGCATCCGTGCTGGGTTTGGAGCGGGGGGGGCCCCTTCAACCTCTGGGGGGGCCCTGGCTGTCCCCTGGCTGTACCTGGGGGTGCCCTGGCTGTCCCCTAGGTGTCCCTGGGGATGCCCTGGAGTCCCTGGGGTGCCCTGGGCTGTCCCTGGGGGTCCCTGGCTGTCCCCTAGGTGTCCCTGGGGTGCCCTGGCTTTCCCTGGGGTGCCCTGGCTGTCCCCTAGGTGTCCCTGGGGGTGCCCTGGCTGTCCCTGGGGGTCCCTGGCTGTCCCATAGGTGTCCCTAGGGGTGCCTTGTCTGTCCCTGGGGGGGCCCTGGGGGTACCCTGGTGTCCCTGAGAGGGCCCTGGATGTCCCCTAAGTGTCCCTGGGGGTGCTCTGGTGTCCCTGGGGTGCCCTGGCTGTCCCCTAGCTGTCCCTGGGGGTGCCCTGGGTGTCCCTGGTGTGCCCTAGCTGTCCCCTAGCTGTCCCTGGGGGTGCCCTGGGTGTCCATGGGGGTGCCCAGGCTGTCCCTGGGGGTGCCCAGGCTGTCCCCTATGTGTCCCTGGGGGCGCCCTGGCTGTCCCTGGGGTGCCCTGGCTGTCCCCTAGGTGTCCCTGGGGGTGCCCTTCCTGTCCCCTAGGTGTCCCTTGGGGTGTCCTGGCTGTCCCCTAGGTGTCCCTGGGGGTGCCCTGGGTGTCCCTGTGGGTGCCCTGGCTGTCCCCTAGCTGTCCCTGGCGGTTCCCTGGGTGTCCCTGGGGTGCCCTGGCTGTCCCTGGGGTACCCAGGCTTTCCTTTAGGTGTCCGTAGGGGTGCCCTGGCTGTCCCCTAGGTGTCCCTGGGGATGCCCTGGAGTCCCTGGGGGTGCCCTGGCTGTCCCTGGGGGTCCCTGGCTGTCCCCTAGGTGTCCTTGGGGTGCCTTGCTGTCCCTGGGGGGTCCCTGGGTGTACCCTGGTGTCCCTGGGAGGGCCCTGGCTGTCCCCTAAGTGTCCCTGGGGGTGCCCGGGCTGTCCCTGGTGTGCCCTAGCTGTCCCCTACGTGTCCCTGGGGGTGCCTGGGTGTCCCTGAGGTGCTCTAGGGGTGCCCCGGCTGTCCCTGGGGGGTACCCTGGCTGTCCCCTAGGGGTCCCTGGGGGTACCCTGGCTGTCCCTGGAGGTGCCCTGGCTGTCCCCTTGGTGTCCCTGGGGGGTGCCCTGGCTGTCCCATAGGTGTCCCTGGAGGTGCCCTGGCTGTCCCCTAGGTGTCCCCGGGGATGCCCTGGCTATCCCTGGGGGGGCCCTGGCTGTCCCTGGGGTGCCCTACCTGTCCCCTAGGTGTCCCTGGGGGTGCCCTGGCTGTCCCCTTGGTGTCCCTGGGGTACCCTGGCTGTCCCTTATGTGTCCCTGGGGGTGCCCAGGGTGTCCCTGGGGTGCCTTGCTGTCCCCTAGGTGTCCCTGGGGGTGACCTCCCTGTCCCCTAGGTGTCCCTGGAAGTGCCCTGGCTGTCCCCTTGGTGTCCCTGGGGCTGTCCCATAGGTGTCCCTGGAGGTGCCCTGGCTGTCCCCTTGGTGTCCCTGGGGGTGCCCTGGGTGTCCCCGGGGTGCGCTGGCTGTCCCCTAGGTGTCCCCGGGGATGCCCTGGCTATCCCTGGGGGTACCCTGGCTGTCCCTGGGGTGCCCTGGCTGTCCCCTAGGTGTCCCTGGGGGTGACCTGCCTGTCCCCTAGGTGTCCCTGGGGGTGCCCTGGCTGTCCCTGGTGTGCTCTAGCTGTCCCCTACGTGTCCCTGGGGGTACCCTGGCTGTCCCCTAGTTGTCCCTGGGGGAGCCCTGGCTGACCTAGGGTGCCCTGCCTGTCCCCTAGGTGTCCCTGGGAGTGCCCTGGCTGTCACGTAGGTGTCCCTGGGTTCCCTGGCTGTCCCCTAGTTGTCCCTGGGGGAGCCCTGGCTGTCCCAAGGGTGCCCTGCCTGTCCCCTAGGTGTCCCTGGGGGTGCCCTGGGTGTCCCTCTGGGTGCCCTGCCTGTCCCCTAGGTGTCCCTGGGAGTGCCCTGGCTGTCCCTAGGTGTCCCTGGGGGTGCCCTGGCTGTCCCGTAGGTGTCCCAGGGCTGCCCTGGCTGTCCCATAGGTGTCCCTGGGGGTGCCCTGGCTGTTCCTTAGGTGTCCCTGGGGGTGCCCTGGCTGTCCCTTAGGTGCCTCTGGGGGTTCCCTGGCTATCTGTGGGGTGCCGTGGCTGCCTCTGGGGTGCCCTTGATGTCCCCTAGGTGTCCCTGGGGTGCCCTGAGTGTCCCTGGGGTGCCCTGGCTGTCCCCTAGGTGTCCTTGGGGTGCCTTGCTGTCCCCAAGGCGTCCCTGGGGTGCCCTGGCTGTCCCCTAGGTGTCCCTGGGGGTGCCCTGGCTGTCCCTGGGGGTCCCTGGCTGTCCCATAGGTGTCCCTAGGGGTGCCTTGTCTGTCCCTGGGGGGGCCCTGGGTGTACCCTGGTGTCCCTGGGAGGGCCCTGGCTGTCCCCTAAGTGTCCCTGGGGGTGCTCTGGTGTCCCTGGGGATGCCCTGGCTGTCCCCTAGCTGTCCCTGGGGGTGCCCTGGGTGTCCCTGGGGTGCCCTGGCTGTCCCCTAGGTGTCCCTGGGGGTGCCCTGGCTGTCCCTGGTGTGCCCTAGCTGTCCCCTACGTGTCCCTGGGGGTGCCCTGGGTGTCCCTGGTGTGCCCTAGCTGTCCCCTACGTGTCCCTGGGGGTGCCCTGGGTGTCCCTGGGGTGCCCTGGCTGTCCCCTAGGTGTCCCTGGGGGTGCCCTGGCTGTCCCTGGTGTGCCCTAGCTGTCCCCTACGTGTCCCTGGGGGTACCCTGGCTGTCCCCTAGGGGTCCCTGGGGGTACCCTGGCTGTCCCTGGGGTGCCCTGGCTGTCCCCTAGGTGTCCCTGGGGGTGACCTGCCTGTCCCAAGGGTGCCCTGCCTGTCCCCTAGGTGTCCCTGGGAGTGCCCTGGCTGTCCCCTAGGTGTCCCTGGGGGTGCCCTGGGTGTCCCTCTGGGTGCCCTGGCTGTCGCCTAGGTGTCCCTGGGGTCCCCTGGGTGTCCCCGGGGGTGCCCTGGCTGTTCCTGTGGTGCCCTGGCTGTCTTCTAGGTGTCCCTGGGGCTGCCCTGGCTGTCCCTGGGGTGCCCCGGCTTTCCTATAGGTGTCCCTGGGGGTGCCCTGGCTGTCCCGTAGGTGTCCCAGGGCTGCCCTGGCTGTCCCATAGGTGTCCCTGGGGGTGCCCTGGCTGTTCCTTAGGTGTCCCTGAAGGTGCCCTGGCTATCTGTGGGGTGCCGTGGCTGCCTCTGGGGTGCCCTTGATGTCCCCTAGGTGTCCCTGGGGTGCCCTGAGTGTCCCTGGGGTGCCCTGGCTGTCCCCAAGGCGTCCCTGGGGTGCCCTGGCTGTCCCCTAGGTGTCCCTGGGGGTGCCCTTCCTGTCCCTGGGGGTCCCTGGCTGTCCCATAGGTGTCCCTAGGGGTGCCTTGTCTGTCCCTGGGGGGGCCCTGGGTGTACCCTGGTGTCCCTGGGAGGGCCCTGGCTGTCCCCTAAGTGTCCCTGGGGGTGCTCTGGTGTCCCTGGGGATGCCCTGGCTGTCCCCTAGCTGTCCCTGGGGGTGCCCTGGGTGTCCCTGGGGTGCCCTGGCTGTCCCCTAGGTGTCCCTGGGGGTGCCCTGGCTGTCCCTGGTGTGCCCTAGCTGTCCCCTACGTGTCCCTGGGGGTGCCCTGGGTGTCCCTGAGGTGCTCTAGGGGTGCCCCGGCTGTCCCTGGGGGTGCCCAGGCTGTCCCCTAGGGGTCCCTGGGGGTACCCTGGCTGTCCCTGGGGTGCCCTGGCTGTCCCCTAGGTGTCCCTGGGGTGCCGTGGCTGTCCCCTTGGTGTCCCTGGGGGTGACCTCCCTGTCCCCTAGGTGTCCCTGGAAGTGCCCTGGCTGTCCCCTTGGTGTCCCTGGGGGTGCCCTGGCTGTCCCATAGGTGTCCCTGGAGGTGCCCTGGCTGTCCCCTTGGTGTCCCTGGGGGTGCCCTGGGTGTCCCTGGGGTGCCCTGGCTGTCCCCTAGGTGTCCCCGGGGATACCCTGGCTATCCCTGGGGGGGCCCTGGCTGTCCCTGGGGTGCCCTAGCTGTCCCCTAGGTGTCCCTGGGGGTGCCCTGGCTGTCCCCTTGGTGTCCCTGGGGTACCCTGGCTGTCCCTTATGTGTCCCTGGGGGTGCCCAGGGTGTCCCTGGGGTGCCTTGCTGTCCCCTAGATGTCCCTGGGGGTGCCCTGCCTGTCCCCGAGGTGTCCCTGGGGGTGCCCTGGCTGTCCTTGGGGTGCTCTGGCTGTCCCCTAGGTGTCCCTGGAGTGCCCTGACTGTCCCCTAGGTGTCCCTGGGGGTTCCCTGGCTGTCCACTAGTTGTCCCTGGGGGAGCCCTGGCTGACCCTAGGGTGCCCTGCCTGTCCCCTAGGTGTCCCTGGTAGTGCCCTGGCTGTCCCATAGGTGTCCCTGGAGGTGCCCTGGCTGTCCCCTTGGTTTCCCTGGGGGTGCCCTGGGTGTCCCTGGGGTGCCCTAGCTGTCCCCTAGGTGTCCCTGGGGGTGCCCTGGCTGTCCCCTTGGTGTCCCTGGGGTACCCTGGCTGTCCTTGGGGTGCTCTGGCTGTCCCCTAGGTGTCCCTGGAGTGCCCTGACTGTCCCCTAGGTGTCCCTGGGGGTTCCCTGGCTGTCCACTAGTTGTCCCTGGGGGAGCCCTGGCTGACCCTAGGGTGCCCTGCCTGTCCCCTAGGTGTCCCTGGTAGTGCTCTGGCTGTCCCCTAGGTGTCCCTGGGGGTGCCCTGGGTGTCCCTCTGGGTGCCCTGGCTGTCCCCTAGGTGTCCCTGGGGTCCCCTGGGTGTCCCCGGGGGTGCCCTGGCTGTTCCTGTGGTGCCCTGGCTGTCTTCTAGGTGTCCCTGGGGGGCCCTGGCTGTCTCCTCGGTGTCCCTGGGGGTGCCCTGGGTGTCCCTGGGGGTGCCCTGGGTGTCCCTGGGGTGCCCTGGGGGTGCCCTGGCTGTCCCGTAGGTGTCCCAGGGCTGCCCTGGCTGTCCCATAGGTGTCCCTGGGGGTGCCCTGGCTGTTCCTTAGGTGTCCCTGGGGGTGCCCTGGCTGTCCCTTAGGTGTCCCTGGGGGTTCCCTGGCTATCTGTGGGGTGCCGTGGCTGCCTCTGGGGTGCCCTTGATGTCCCCTAGGTGTCCCTGGGGTGCCCTGGCTGTCCCCTAGGTGTCCCTGGGGTGCCCTGGCTGTCCTTTAGGTGTCCCTGGGGGTGCCCTGGCTGTCCCCTAGGTGTCCCTGCCTCGCTCGTATCCTCGACTCCGCCTCCGGCGCCATGGTGACACCCCTCCCAGTCTGGACCGGTGTGGCCACACCCCCTCCCCTGGGGCCATTAGACCCATCCCAGTACAGACCAGTAAGGCACCGTGTGCCCACCATGGACCCCCACACGCCTGCCAGTTCGTCCCAGTCCACTCCCCGTCCATCCCAGTTCTCTCTGATCACCCTCCCAGTGCTCCCAGTCCATCCCAGTCCCGCAGGTGCTGGTGCTTGTGGCTTGATCAGCTGGTGCCTGTCCGCAACGTGGAGCGGGTCAAATGAGGCCTCAGGGGGAGGGGGGGGCGGATTTTGGGGGGTCCTGGGGGTCCCGAGTTGTCCTGGAGGGGTTTGGGGGGTCTGCGGGGAGTCTCAAGGGGCTGCTGTGGGTGTTTTTCGGGGATCTTCGGGAGGTTTGGGCGGCCCATTTGAGGCATCAAAGGAACCTGAGGAGGGTTTTGCGGGCTCCTGGAGGTCGGGGGGGCCCTGGGGGTGGTTTGGGGGGCACTGGGGGGGTTTCAGCCCGTGACCCCCCCCCGTTTTTGACCCCCCCCCCCCCCGAGCTGTTTCGGTCTCATCGACGCCCTCCTGAAGCCCAAGGGGGGGTGGGCGCTGGGCCCCCCCCGCTGCCCCCTCCCCCTGCCACCCCCGCGACGCCCTGCAGGTGAGGGACCCCCAAAAACCCCTCCCCAGACCCCAAATTCACCCCTGGGACCCCAAAAAACCCCCAAAACCTCTCCCCGGACCCCAAATTCACCCCTGAGGCCCCAAAAAACCCCCAAACCCCTCCCCATGAACCCCAAATCCACCCCTGGGACCCCCCAAAACCTCCCCAGGACCCCAGATCCACCCCGGGACCCCCAAATCCATCCCTTGGACCCCCAAAAACCCCCAAATCCATCCCTGGGACCCCCCAAAACCTCCCTTCAAACCCCAAATTCACCCCTCGGACCTCCAGAATCCTTCCACAGGACCCCTCAGGGGTCGTTCCCCACGAAAAAGTGCGGCAAACGTGAGGGGAGAAAAAGGGCGGGAAACGTGAGGGGAGAAAAAGGGCGGGATCAAGTGGAGGGGATCAATGGAATTTTGGGGGGGGTCAGCGACGCTGAGGAAGGATCAATGGAATATTGGGGGGGCATCAATGACATTGGGGGGGTCAGTGACACTCGGGTGGGGATCAATGATGCTGTGGGGGGGTCGATATCAGCTCGAGGGGCGGCCATGGGTTTTTGGGGGGCCGCAACGCAGGCATCCGTGCTGGGTTTGGAGCGGGGGGGCCCCTTCAACCTCTGGGGGGGCCCTGGCTGTCCCCTGGCTGTACCTGGGGGTGCCCTGGCTGTCCCCTAGGTGTCCCTGGGGATGCCCTGGAGTCCCTGGGGTGCCCTGGCTGTCCCTGGGGGTCCCTGGCTGTCCCCTAGGTGTCCCTGGGGTGCCCTGGCTTTCCCTGGGGTGCCCTGGCTGTCCCCTAGGTGTCCCTGGGGGTGCCCTGGCTGTCCCTGGGGGTCCCTGGCTGTCCCATAGGTGTCCCTAGGGGTGCCTTGTCTGTCCCTGGGGGGGCCCTGGGGGTACCCTGGTGTCCCTGAGAGGGCCCTGGATGTCCCCTAAGTGTCCCTGGGGGTGCTCTGGTGTCCCTGGGGTGCCCTGGCTGTCCCCTAGCTGTCCCTGGGGGTGCCCTGGGTGTCCCTGGTGTGCCCTAGCTGTCCCCTAGCTGTCCCTGGGGGTGCCCTGGGTGTCCATGGGGGTGCCCAGGCTGTCCCTGGGGGTGCCCAGGCTGTCCCCTATGTGTCCCTGGGGGCGCCCTGGCTGTCCCTGGGGTGCCCTGGCTGTCCCCTAGGTGTCCCTGGGGGTGCCCTTCCTGTCCCCTAGGTGTCCCTTGGGGTGTCCTGGCTGTCCCCTAGGTGTCCCTGGGGGTGCCCTGGGTGTCCCTGTGGGTGCCCTGGCTGTCCCCTAGCTGTCCCTGGCGGTTCCCTGGGTGTCCCTGGGGTGCCCTGGCTGTCCCTGGGGTACCCAGGCTTTCCTTTAGGTGTCCGTAGGGGTGCCCTGGCTGTCCCCTAGGTGTCCCTGGGGATGCCCTGGAGTCCCTGGGGGTGCCCTGGCTGTCCCTGGGGGTCCCTGGCTGTCCCCTAGGTGTCCTTGGGGTGCCTTGCTGTCCCTGGGGGGTCCCTGGGTGTACCCTGGTGTCCCTGGGAGGGCCCTGGCTGTCCCCTAAGTGTCCCTGGGGGTGCCCGGGCTGTCCCTGGTGTGCCCTAGCTGTCCCCTACGTGTCCCTGGGGGTGCCCTGGGTGTCCCTGAGGTGCTCTAGGGGTGCCCCGGCTGTCCCTGGGGGGTACCCTGGCTGTCCCCTAGGGGTCCCTGGGGGTACCCTGGCTGTCCCTGGAGGTGCCCTGGCTGTCCCCTTGGTGTCCCTGGGGGTGCCCTGGCTGTCCCATAGGTGTCCCTGGAGGTGCCCTGGCTGTCCCCTAGGTGTCCCCGGGGATGCCCTGGCTATCCCTGGGGGGGCCCTGGCTGTCCCTGGGGTGCCCTACCTGTCCCCTAGGTGTCCCTGGGGGTGCCCTGGCTGTCCCCTTGGTGTCCCTGGGGTACCCTGGCTGTCCCTTATGTGTCCCTGGGGGTGCCCAGGGTGTCCCTGGGGTGCCTTGCTGTCCCCTAGGTGTCCCTGGGGGTGCCCTGCCTTTCCCCGAGGTGTCCCTGGGGGTGCCCTGGATGTCACCTAGGTGTCCCTGGGGGTCCCTGGCTGTCCCCTAGTTGTCCCTGGGGGAGCCCTGGCTGACCCTAGGGTGCCCTGCCTGTCCCCTAGGTGTCCCTGGGAGTGCCCTGGATGTCACCTAGGTGTCCCTGGGGGTCCCTGGCTGTCCCCTAGTTGTCCCTGGGGGAGCCCTGGCTGTCCCAAGGGTGCCCTGGCTGTCCCCTAGGTGTCCCTGGGACTGCCCTGGCTGTCCCCTAGGTGTCCCTGGGGGTGCCCTGGGTGTCCCTCTGGGTGCCCTGGCTGTCCCCTAGGTGTCCCTGGGGTCCCCTGGGTGTCCCCGGGGGTGCCCTGGCTGTTCCTGTGGTGCCCTGGCTGTCTTCTAGGTGTCCCTGGGGGGCCCTGGCTGTCCCCTAGGTGTCCCTGGGGGTGCCCTGGCTGTCCCTTAGGTGTCCCAGGGCTGCCCTGGCTGTCCCATAGGTGTCCCTGGGGGTGCCCTGGCTGTTCCTTAGGTGTCCCTGGGGGCTCCCTGGCTATCTGTGGGGTGCCGTGGCTTCCTCTGGGGTGCCCTTGATGTCCCCTAGGTGTCCCTGGGGTGCCCTGAGTGTCCCTGGGGTGCCCTGGCTGTCCCCTAGGTGTCCTTGGGGTGCCTTGCTGTCCCCAAGGCGTCCCTGGGGTGCCCTGGCTGTCCCCTAGGTGTCCCTGGGGGTGCCCTGGCTGTCCCTGGGGGTCCCTGGCTGTCCCATAGGTGTCCCTAGGGGTGCCTTGTCTGTCCCTGGGGGGGCCCTGGGTGTACCCTGGTGTCCCTGGGAGGGCCCTGGCTGTCCCCTAAGTGTCCCTGGGGGTGACCTGGTGTCCCTGGGGATGCCCTGGCTGTCCCCTAGCTGTCCCTGGGGGTGCCCTGGGTGTCCCTGGGGTGCCCTGGCTGTCCCCTAGGTGTCCCTGGGGGTGCCCTGGCTGTCCCTGGTGTGCCCTAGCTGTCCCCTACGTGTCCCTGGGGGTGCCCTGGGTGTCCCTGAGGTGCTCTAGGGGTGCCCCGGCTGGCCCTGGGGTGCCCTGGCTGTCCCCTAGGTGTCCCTGGGGCGCCCTGGCTGTCCCCGGGGTGCCCTGGCTGTCCCCTAGGTGTCCCCGGGGATGCCCTGGCTATCCCTGGGGGGGCCCTGGCTGTCCCTGGGGTGCCCTACCTGTCCCCTAGGTGTCCCTGGGGGTGCCCTGGCTGTCCCCTTGGTGTCCCTGGGGTACCCTGGCTGTCCCTTATGTGTCCCTGGGGGTGCCCAGGGTGTCCCTGGGGTGCCTTGCTGTCCCCTAGATGTCCCTGGGGGTGCCCTGCCTGTCCCCGAGGTGTCCCTGGGGGTGCCCTGGCTGTCCTTGGGGTGCTCTGGCTGTCCCCTAGGTGTCCCTGGAGTGCCCTGACTGTCCCCTAGGTGTCCCTGGGGGTTCCCTGGCTGTCCCCTAGTTGTCCCTGGGGGAGCCCTGGCTGACCCTAGGGTGCCCTGCCTGTCCCCTAGGTGTCCCTGGGAGTGCCCTGGATGTCACCTAGGTGTCCCTGGGGGTCCCTGGCTGTCCCCTAGTTGTCCCTGGGGGAGCCCTGGCTGTCCCAAGGGTGCCCTGGCTGTCCCCTAGGTGTCCCTGGGACTGCCCTGGCTGTCCCCTAGGTGTCCCTGGGGGTGCCCTGGGTGTCCCTCTGGGTGCCCTGGCTGTCCCCTAGGTGTCCCTGGGGTCCCCTGGGTGTCCCCGGGGGTGCCCTGGCTGTTCCTGTGGTGCCCTGGCTGTCTTCTAGGTGTCCCTGGGGGGCCCTGGCTGTCCCCTAGGTGTCCCTGGGGGTGCCCTGGCTGTCCCTTAGGTGTCCCAGGGCTGCCCTGGCTGTCCCATAGGTGTCCCTGGGGGTGCCCTGGCTGTTCCTTAGGTGTCCCTGGGGGCTCCCTGGCTATCTGTGGGGTGCCGTGGCTTCCTCTGGGGTGCCCTTGATGTCCCCTAGGTGTCCCTGGGGTGCCCTGAGTGTCCCTGGGGTGCCCTGGCTGTCCCCTAGGTGTCCTTGGGGTGCCTTGCTGTCCCCAAGGCGTCCCTGGGGTGCCCTGGCTGTCCCCTAGGTGTCCCTGGGGGTGCCCTGGCTGTCCCTGGGGGTCCCTGGCTGTCCCATAGGTGTCCCTAGGGGTGCCTTGTCTGTCCCTGGGGGGGCCCTGGGTGTACCCTGGTGTCCCTGGGAGGGCCCTGGCTGTCCCCTAAGTGTCCCTGGGGGTGACCTGGTGTCCCTGGGGATGCCCTGGCTGTCCCCTAGCTGTCCCTGGGGGTGCCCTGGGTGTCCCTGGGGTGCCCTGGCTGTCCCCTAGGTGTCCCTGGGGGTGCCCTGGCTGTCCCTGGTGTGCCCTAGCTGTCCCCTACGTGTCCCTGGGGGTGCCCTGGGTGTCCCTGAGGTGCTCTAGGGGTGCCCCGGCTGGCCCTGGGGTGCCCTGGCTGTCCCCTAGGTGTCCCTGGGGCGCCCTGGCTGTCCCCGGGGTGCCCTGGCTGTCCCCTAGGTGTCCCCGGGGATGCCCTGGCTATCCCTGGGGGGGCCCTGGCTGTCCCTGGGGTGCCCTACCTGTCCCCTAGGTGTCCCTGGGGGTGCCCTGGCTGTCCCCTTGGTGTCCCTGGGGTACCCTGGCTGTCCCTTATGTGTCCCTGGGGGTGCCCAGGGTGTCCCTGGGGTGCCTTGCTGTCCCCTAGGTGTCCCTGGGGGTGCCCTGCCTTTCCCCGAGGTGTCCCTGGGGGTGCCCTGGCTGTCCTTGGGGTGCTCTGGCTGTCCCCTAGGTGTCCCTGGAGTGCCCTGACTGTCCCCTAGGTGTCCCTGGGGGTTCCCTGGCTGTCCCCTAGTTGTCCCTGGGGGAGCCCTGGCTGACCCTAGGGTGCCCTGCCTGTCCCCTAGGTGTCCCTGGGAGTGCCCTGGATGTCACCTAGGTGTCCCTGGGGGTCCCTGGCTGTCCCCTAGTTGTCCCTGGGGGAGCCCTGGCTGTCCCAAGGGTGCCCTGGCTGTCCCCTAGGTGTCCCTGGGAGTGCCCTGGCTGTCCCCTAGGTGTCCCTGGGGGTGCCCTGGGTGTCCCTCTGGGTGCCCTGGCTGTCCCCTAGGTGTCCCTGGGAGTGCCCTGGCTGTCCCCTAGGTGTCCCTGGGGGTGCCCTGGGTGTCCCTCTGGGTGCCCTGGCTGTCCCCTAGGTGTCCCTGGGGTCCCCTGGGTGTCCCCGGGGGTGCCCTGGCTGTTCCTGTGGTGCCCTGGCTGTCTTCTAGGTGTCCCTGGGGGTGCCCTGGCTGTCCCTTAGGTGTCCCAGGGCTGCCCTGGCTGTCCCATAGGTGTCCCTGGGGGTGCCCTGGCTGTTCCTTAGGTGTCCCTGGGGGTTCCCTGGCTATCTGTGGGGTGCCGTGGCTGCCTCTGGGGTGCCCTTGATGTCCCCTAGGTGTCCCTGGGGTGCCCTGAGGTGCCCTGGCTGTCCCCTAGGTGTCCTTGGGGTGCCTTGCTGTCCCCAAGGCGTCCCTGGGGTGCCCTGGCTGTCCCCTAGGTGTCCCTGGGGGTGCCCTGGCTGTCCCTGGGGGTCCCTGGCTGTCCCATAGGTGTCCCTAGGGGTGCCTTGTCTGTCCCTGGGGGGGCCCTGGGTGTACCCTGGTGTCCCTGGGAGGGCCCTGGCTGTCCCCTAAGTGTCCCTGGGGGTGCTCTGGTGTCCCTGGGGATGCCCTGGCTGTCCCCTAGCTGTCCCTGGGGGTGCCCTGGGTGTCCCTGGGGTGCCCTGGCTGTCCCCTAGGTGTCCCTGGGGGTGCCCTGGCTGTCCCTGGTGTGCCCTAGCTGTCCCCTACGTGTCCCTGGGGGTGCCCTGGGTGTCCCTGAGGTGCTCTAGGGGTGCCCCGGCTGGCCCTGGGGTGCCCTGGCTGTCCCCTAGGTGTCCCTGGGGTGCCGTGGCTGTCCCCTTGGTGTCCCTGTGGGTGCCCTGGCTGTCCTTTAGGTGTCCCTGGGGGTTCCCTGGCTATCTGTGGGGTGCCGTGGCTGCCTCTGGGGTGCCCTTGATGTCCCCTAGGTGTCCCTGGGGTGCCCTGAGTGTCCCTGTGGGTGCCCTGGCTGTCCCCTAGGTGTCCCTGGGGTGCCCTGGCTGTCCTTTAGGTGTCCCTGGGTGTGCCCTGGCTGTCCCCTAGGTGTCCCTGCCTCGCTCGTATCCTCGACTCCGCCTCCGGCGCCATGGTGACACCCCTCCCAGTCTGGACCGGTGTGGCCACACCCCCTCCCCTGGGGCCATTACACCCATCCCAGTACAGACCAGTAAGGCACCGTGTGCCCACCATCCACCCCCGCACGCCTGCCAGTTCGTCCCAGTCCACTCCCCGTCCATCCCAGTTCTCTCTGATCACCCTCCCAGTGCTCCCAGTCCATCCCAGTCCCGCAGGTGCTGGTGCTTGTGGCTTGATCAGCTGGTGCCTGTCCGCAACGTGGAGCGGGTCAAATGAGGCCTCAGGGGGAGGGGGGGGCGGATTTTGGGGGGTCCTGGGGGTCCCGAGTTGTCCTGGAGGGGTTTGGGGGGTCTGCGGGGAGTCTCAAGGGGCTGCTGTGGGTGTTTTTCGGGGATCTTCGGGAGGTTTGGGCGGCCCATTTGAGGCATCAAAGGAACCTGAGGAGGGTTTTGCGGGCTCCTGGAGGTCGGGGGGGCCCTGGGGGTGGTTTGGGGGGCACTGGGGGGTTCCAGCCCGTGACCCCCCCCCGTTTTTGACCCCCCCCCCCCCCGAGCTGTTTCGGTCTCATCGACGCCCTCCTGAAGCCCAAGGGGGGGTGGGCGCTGGGCCCCCCCCGCTGCCCCCTCCCCCTGCCACCCCCGCGACGCCCTGCAGGTGGGGGACCCCCAAAAACCCCTCCCCAGACCCCAAATTCACCCCTGGGACCCCAAAAAAACCCCCAAAACCTCTCCCCGGACCCCAAATTCACCCCTGAGGCCCCAAAAAACCCCCAAACCCCTCCCCATGAACCCCAAATCCACCCCTGGGACCCCTTAAAACCTCCCCAGGACCCCAGATCCACCCCGGGACCCCCAAATCCATCCCTTGGACCCCCAAAAACCCCCAAATCCATCCCTGGGACCCCCCAAAACCTCCCTTCAAACCCCAAATTCACCCCTCGGACCTCCAGAATCCTTCCACAGGACCCCTCAGGGGTCGTTCCCCACGAAAAAGTGCGGGAAACGTGAGGGGAGAAAAAGGGCGGGAAACGTGAGGGGAGAAAAAGGGCGGGATCAAGTGGAGGGGATCAATGGAATTTTGGGGGGGGTCAGCGACGCTGAGGAAGGATCAATGGAATATTGGGGGGGCATCAATGATATTGGGGGGGTCAGTGACACTCGGGTGGGGATCAATGATGCTGTGGGGGGGTCGATATCAGCTCGAGGGGCGGCCATGGGTTTTTGGGGGGCCGCAACGCAGGCATCCGTGCTGGGTTTGGAGCGGGGGGGCCCCTTCAACCTCTGGGGGGGCCCTGGCTGTCCCCTGGCTGTACCTGGGGGTGCCCTGGCTGTCCCCTAGGTGTCCCTGGGGATGCCCTGGAGTCCCTGGGGGTGCCCTGGCTGTCCCTGGGGGTCCCTGGCTGTCCCCTAGGTGTCCTTGGGGTGCCCTGGCTTTCCCTGGGGTGCCCTGGCTGTCCCCTAGGTGTCCCTGGGGTGCCCTGGCTGTCCCCTAGGTGTCCCTGGGGGTGCCCTGGCTGTCCCTGGGGGTCCCTGGCTGTCCCATAGGTGTCCCTAGGGGTGCCTTGTCTGTCCCTGGGGGGGCCCTGGGTGTACCCTGGTGTCCCTGGGAGGGCCCTGGCTGTCCCCTAAGTGTCCCTGGGGGTGCCCGGGCTGTCCCTGGTGTGCCCTAGCTGTCCCCTACGTGTCCCTGGGGGTGCCCTGGGTGTCCCTGAGGTGCTCTAGGGGTGCCCCGGCTGTCCCTGGGGGTACCCTGGCTGTCCCCTAGGGGTCCCTGGGGGTACCCTGGCTGTCCCTGGGGTGCCCTGGCTGTCCCCTAGGTGTCCCTGGGGGTGACCTGCCTGTCCCCTAGGTGTCCCTGGAGGTGCCCTGGCTGTCCCCTTGGTGTCCCTGGGGGTGCCCTGGCTGTCCCATAGGTGTCCCTGGAGGTGCCCTGGCTGTCCCCTTGGTGTCCCTGGGGGTGCCCTGGGTGACCCTGGGGTGCCCTGGCTGTCCTCGGGGTGCCCTGGCTGTCCCCTAGGTGTCCCCGGGGATGCCCTGGCTATCCCTGGGGGGGCCCTGGCTGTCCCTGGGGTGCCCTACCTGTCCCCTAGGTGTCCCTGGGGGTGCCCTGGCTGTCCCCTTGGTGTCCCTGGGGTACCCTGGCTGTCCCTTATGTGTCCCTGGGGGTGCCCAGGGTGTCCCTGGGGTGCCTTGCTGTCCCCTAGGTGTCCCTGGGGGTGCCCTGCCTTTCCCCGAGGTGTCCCTGGGGGTGCCCTGGCTGTCCTTGGGGTGCTCTGGCTGTCCCCTAGGTGTCCCTGGAGTGCCCTGACTGTCCCCTAGGTGTCCCTGGGGGTTCCCTGGCTGTCCCCTAGTTGTCCCTGGGGGAGCCCTGGCTGACCCTAGGGTGCCCTGCCTGTCCCCTAGGTGTCCCTGGGAGTGCCCTGGATGTCACCTAGGTGTCCCTGGGGGTCCCTGGCTGTCCCCTAGTTGTCCCTGGGGGAGCCCTGGCTGTCCCAAGGGTGCCCTGGCTGTCCCCTAGGTGTCCCTGGGAGTGCCCTGGCTGTCCCCTAGGTGTCCCTGGGGGTGCCCTGGGTGTCCCTCTGGGTGCCCTGGCTGTCCCCTAGGTGTCTCTGGGAGTGCCCTGGCTGTCCCCTAGGTGTCCCTGGGGGTGCCCTGGGTGTCCCTCTGGGTGCCCTGGCTGTCCCCTAGGTGTCCCTGGGGTCCCCTGGGTGTCCCCGGGGGTGCCCTGGCTGTTCCTGTGGTGCCCTGGCTGTCTTCTAGGTGTCCCTGGGGGGCCCTGGCTGTCTCCTAGGTGTCCCTGGGGGTGCCCTGGCTGTCCCTTAGGTGTCCCAGGGCTGCCCTGGCTGTCCCATAGGTGTCCCTGGGGGTGCCCTGGCTGTTCCTTAGGTGTCCCTGGGGGTTCCCTGGCTATCTGTGGGGTGCCGTGGCTGCCTCTGGGGTGCCCTTGATGTCCCCTAGGTGTCCCTGGGGTGCCCTGAGTGTCCCTGGGGTGCCCTGGCTGTCCCCTAGGTGTCCTTGGGGTGCCTTGCTGTCCCCAAGGCGTCCCTGGGGTGCCCTGGCTGTCCCCGGGGTGCCCTGGCTGTCCCCTAGGTGTCCCTGGGGGTGCCCTGGCTGTCCCTGGGGGTCCCTGGCTATCCCATAGGTGTCCCTAGGGGTGCCTTGTCTGTCCCTGGGGGGGCCCTGGGTGTACCCTGGTGTCCCTGGGAGGGCCCTGGCTGTCCCCTAAGTGTCCCTGGGGGTGACCTGGTGTCCCTGGGGATGCCCTGGCTGTCCCCTAGCTGTCCCTGGGGGTGCCCTGGGTGTCCCTGGGGTGCCCTGGCTGTCCCCTAGGTGTCCCTGGGGGTGCCCTGGCTGTCCCTGGTGTGCCCTAGCTGTCCCCTACGTGTCCCTGGGGGTGCCCTGGGTGTCCCTGAGGTGCTCTAGGGGTGCCCCGGCTGGCCCTGGGGTACCCTGGCTGTCCCCTAGGTGTCCCTGGGGTGCCCTGTCTGTCCCCGGGGTGCCCTGGCTGTCCCCTAGGTGTCCCCGGGGATGCCCTGGCTATCCCTGGGGGGGCCCTGGCTGTCCCTGGGGTGCCCTACCTGTCCCCTAGGTGTCCCTGGGGGTGCCCTGGCTGTCCCCTTGGTGTCCCTGGGGTACCCTGGCTGTCCCTTATGTGTCCCTGGGGGTGCCCAGGGTGTCCCTGGGGTGCCTTGCTGTCCCCTAGGTGTCCCTGGGGGTGCCCTGGCTGTCCTTGGGGTGCTCTGGCTGTCCCCTAGGTGTCCCTGGAGTGCCCTGACTGTCCCCTAGGTGTCCCTGGGGGTTCCCTGGCTGTCCCCTAGTTGTCCCTGGGGGAGCCCTGGCTGACCCTAGGGTGCCCTGCCTGTCCCCTAGGTGTCCCTGGGAGTGCCCTGGATGTCACCTAGGTGTCCCTGGGGGTCCCTGGCTGTCCCCTAGTTGTCCCTGGGGGAGCCCTGGCTGTCCCAAGGGTGCCCTGGCTGTCCCCTAGGTGTCCCTGGGAGTGCCCTGGCTGTCCCCTAGGTGTCCCTGGGGGTGCCCTGGGTGTCCCTCTGGGTGCCCTGGCTGTCCCCTAGGTGTCCCTGGGAGTGCCCTGGCTGTCCCCTAGGTGTCCCTGGGGGTGCCCTGGGTGTCCCTCTGGGTGCCCTGGCTGTCCCCTAGGTGTCCCTGGGAGTGCCCTGGCTGTCCCCTAGGTGTCCCTGGGGTCCCCTGGGTGTCCCCGGGGGTGCCCTGGCTGTTCCTGTGGTGCCCTGGCTGTCTTCTAGGTGTCCCTGGGGTGCCCTGGCTGTCCCCTAGGTGTCCCTGGGGGTGCCCTGGCTGTCCCGTAGGTGTCCCAGGGCTGCCCTGGCTGTCCCATAGGTGTCCCTGGGGGTGCCCTGGCTGTTCCTTAGGTGTCCCTGGGGGTTCCCTGGCTATCTGTGGGGTGCCGTGGCTGCCTCTGGGGTGCCCTTGATGTCCCCTAGGTGTCCCTGGGGTGCCCTGAGTGTCCCTGTGGGTGCCCTGGCTGTCCCCTAGGTGTCCCTGGGGTGCCCTGGCTGTCCTTTAGGTGTCCCTGGGGGTGCCCTGGCTGTCCCCTAGGTGTCCCTGCCTCGCTCGTATCCTCGACTCCGCCTCCGGCGCCATGGTGACACCCCTCCCAGTCTGGACCGGTGTGGCCACACCCCCTCCCCTGGGGCCATTAGACCCATCCCAGTACAGACCAGTAAGGCACCGTGTGCCCACCATGGACCCCCACACGCCTGCCAGTTCGTCCCAGTCCACTCCCCGTCCATCCCAGTTCTCTCTGATCACCCTCCCAGTGCTCCCAGTCCATCCCAGTCCCGCAGGTGCTGGTGCTTGTGGCTTGATCAGCTGGTGCCTGTCCGCAACGTGGAGCGGGTCAAATGAGGCCTCAGGGGGAGGGGGGGGGCGGATTTTGGGGGGTCCTGGGGGTCCCGAGTTGTCCTGGAGGGGTTTGGGGGGTCTGCGGGGAGTCTCAAGGGGCTGCTGTGGGTGTTTTTCGGGGATCTTCGGGAGGTTTGGGCGGCCCATTTGAGGCATCAAAGGAACCTGAGGAGGGTTTTGCGGGCTCCTGGAGGTCGGGGGGGCCCTGGGGGTGGTTTGGGGGGCACTGGGGGGTTTCAGCCCGTGACCCCCCCCCCGTTTTTGACCCCCCCCCCCCCCGAGCTGTTTCGGTCTCATCGACGCCCTCCTGAAGCCCAAGGGGGGGTGGGCGCTGGGCCCCCCCCGCTGCCCCCTCCCCCTGCCACCCCCCGCGACGCCCTGCAGGTGAGGGACCCCCAAAAACCCCTCCCCAGACCCCAAATTCACCCCTGGGACCCCAAAAAAACCCCCAAAACCTCTCCCCGGACCCCAAATTCACCCCTGAGGCCCCAAAAAAACCCCCAAACCCCTCCCCATGAACCCCAAATCCACCCCTGGGACCCCCCAAAACCTCCCCAGGACCCCAGATCCACCCCGGGACCCCCCAAATCCATCCCTTGGACCCCCAAAAACCCCCAAATCCATCCCTGGGACCCCCCAAAACCTCCCTTCAAACCCCAAATTCACCCCTCGGACCTCCAGAATCCTTCCACAGGACCCCTCAGGGGTCGTTCCCCACGAAAAAGTGCGGGAAACGTGAGGGGAGAAAAAGGGCGGGAAACGTGAGGGGAGAAAAAGGGCGGGATCAAGTGGAGGGGATCAATGGAATTTTGGGGGGGGTCAGCGACGCTGAGGAAGGATCAATGGAATATTGGGGGGGCATCAATGACATTGGGGGGGGTCAGTGACACTCGGGTGGGGATCAATGATGCTGTGGGGGGGGTCGATATCAGCTCGAGGGGCGGCCATGGGTTTTTGGGGGGCCGCAACGCAGGCATCCGTGCTGGGTTTGGAGCGGGGGGGGCCCCTTCAACCTCTGGGGGGGCCCTGGCTGTCCCCTGGCTGTACCTGGGGGTGCCCTGGCTGTCCCCTAGATGTCCCTGGGGATGCCCTGGAGTCCCTGGGGGTGCCCTGGCTGTCCCTGGGGGTCCCTGGCTGTCCCCTAGGTGTCCCTGGGGGTCCCTGGCTGTCCCATAGGTGTCCCTAGGGGTGCCTTGTCTGTCCCTGGGGGGGCCCTGGGTGTACCCTGGTGTCCCTGAGAGGGCCCTGGCCTGTCCCCTAAGTGTCCCTGGGGGTGCCCTGGCTGTCCCTGGTGTGCCCTAGCTGTCCCCTACGTGTCCCTGGGGGTGCCCTGGGTGTCCCTGAGGTGCTCTAGGGGTGCCCCGGCTGTCCCTGGGGGGTACCCTGGCTGTCCCCTAGGGGTCCCTGGGGGTACCCTGGCTGTCCCTGGGGTGCCCTGGCTGTCCCCTAGGTGTCCCTGGGGGTGACCTGCCTGTCCCCTAGGTGTCCCTGGAGGTGCCCTGGCTGTCCCCTTGGTGTCCCTGGGGGTGCCCTGGCTGTCCCATAGGTGTTTCTGGAGGTGCCCTGGCTGTCCCCTTGGTGTCCCTGGGGGTGCCCTGGGTGTCCCCGGGGATGCCCTGGCTATCCCTGGGGGGGCCCTGGCTGTCCCTGGGGTGCCCTGCCTGTCCCCTAGGTGTCCCTGGGGGTGCCCCTGGCTGTCCCCTTGGTGTCCCTGGGGTACCCTGGCTGTCCCTTATGTGTCCCTGGGGGGTGCCCAGGGTGTCCCTGGGGTGCCTTGCTGTCCCCTAGGTGTCCCTGGGGGTGCCCTGCCTTTCCCCGAGGTGTCCCTGGGGATGCCCTGGAGTCCCTGGGGGTGCCCTGGCTGTCCCTGGGGGTCCCTGGCTGTCCCCTAGGTGTCCCTGGGGTGCCCTGGCTTTCCCTGGGGTGCCCTGGCTGTCCCCTAGGTGTCCTTGGGGTGCCTTGCTGTCCCCAAGGCGTCCCTGGGGTGCCCTGGCTGTCCCCTAGGTGTCCCCTGGGGGTGCCCTGGCTGTCCCCTGGGGGTCCCTGGCTGTCCCATAGGTGTCCCTAGGGGTGCCTTGTCTGTCCCTGGGGGGGCCCTGGGTGTACCCTGGTGTCCCTGGGAGGGCCCTGGCTGTCCCCTAAGTGTCCCTGGGGGTGCTCTGGTGTCCCTGGGGATGCCCTAGCTGTCCCCTACGTGTCCCTGGGGGTGCCCTGGGTGTCCCTGGGGTGCCCTGGCTGTCCCCTAGGTGTCCCTGGGGGTGCCCTGGCTGTCCCTGGTGTGCCCTAGCTGTCCCCTACGTGTCCCTGGGGGTGCCCTGGGTGTCCCTGGTGTGCCCTAGCTGTCCCCTACGTGTCCCTGGGGGTGCCCTGGGTGTCCCTGGGGTGCCCTGGCTGTCCCCTAGGTGTCCCTGGGGGTGCCCTGGCTGTCCCTGGTGTGCCCTAGCTGTCCCCCTACGTGTCCCTGGGGGTACCCTGGCTGTCCCCTAGGGGTCCCTGGGGGTACCCTGGCTGTCCCTGGGGTGCCCTGGCTGTCCCCTAGGTGTCCCTGGGGGTGACCTGCCTGTCCCAAGGGTGCCCTGCCTGTCCCCTAGGTGTCCCTGGGAGTGCCCTGGCTGTCCCCTAGGTGTCCCTGGGGGTGCCCTGGGTGTCCCTCTGGGTGCCCTGGCTGTCGCCTAGGTGTCCCTGGGGTCCCCTGGGTGTCCCCGGGGGTGCCCTGGCTGTTCCTGTGGTGCCCTGGCTGTCTTCTAGGTGTCCCTGGGGCTGCCCTGGCTGTCCCTGGGGTGCCCAGGCTTTCCTATAGGTGTCCCTAGGGGTGCCCTGGCTGTCCCGTAGGTGTCCCAGGGCTGCCCTGGCTGTCCCATAGGTGTCCCTGGGGGTGCCCTGGCTGTCCCTTAGGTGTCCCTGGGGGTGCCCTGGCTATCTGTGGGGTGCCGTGGCTGCCTCTGGGGTGCCCTTGATGTCCCCTAGGTGTCCCTGGGGTGCCCTGAGTGTCCCTGGGGTGCCCTGGCTGTCCCCAAGGCGTCCCTGGGGTGCCCTGGCTGTCCCCTAGGTGTCCCTAGGGGTGCCTTGTCTGTCCCTGGGGGGGCCCTGGGTGTACCCTGGTGTCCCTGGGAGGGCCCTGGCTGTCCCCTAAGTGTCCCTGGGGGTGCTCTGGTGTCCCTGGGGATGCCCTGGCTGTCCCCTAGCTGTCCCTGGGGGTGCCCTGGGTGTCCCTGGGGTGCCCTGGCTGTCCCCTAGGTGTCCCTGGGGGTGCCCTGGCTGTCCCTGGTGTGCCCTAGCTGTCCCCTACGTGTCCCTGGGGGTGCCCTGGGTGTCCCTGAGGTGCTCTAGGGGTGCCCCGGCTGTCCCTGGGGGTGCCCAGGCTGTCCCCTAGGGGTCCCTGGGGGTACCCTGGCTGTCCCTGGGGTGCCCTGGCTGTCCCCTAGGTGTCCCTGGGGTGCCGTGGCTGTCCCCTTGGTGTCCCTGGGGGTGACCTCCCTGTCCCCTAGGTGTCCCTGGAAGTGCCCTGGCTGTCCCCTTGGTGTCCCTGGGGGTGCCCTGGCTGTCCCATAGGTGTCCCTGGAGGTGCCCTGGCTGTCCCCTTGGTGTCCCTGGGGGTGCCCTGGGTGTCCCTGGGGTGCCCTGGCTGTCCCCTAGGTGTCCCCGGGGATACCCTGGCTATCCCTGGGGGGGCCCTGGCTGTCCCTGGGGTGCCCTAGCTGTCCCCTAGGTGTCCCTGGGGGTGCCCTGGCTGTCCCCTTGGTGTCCCTGGGGTACCCTGGCTGTCCCTTATGTGTCCCTGGGGGTGCCCAGGGTGTCCCTGGGGTGCCTTGCTGTCCCCTAGATGTCCCTGGGGGTGCCCTGCCTGTCCCCGAGGTGTCCCTGGGGGTGCCCTGGCTGTCCTTGGGGTGCTCTGGCTGTCCCCTAGGTGTCCCTGGAGTGCCCTGACTGTCCCCTAGGTGTCCCTGGGGGTTCCCTGGCTGTCCACTAGTTGTCCCTGGGGGAGCCCTGGCTGACCCTAGGGTGCCCTGCCTGTCCCCTAGGTGTCCCTGGTAGTGCCCTGGCTGTCCCCTAGGTGTCCCTGGGGGTGCCCTGGGTGTCCCTCTGGGTGCCCTGGCTGTCCCCTAGGTGTCCCTGGGGTCCCCTGGGTGTCCCCGGGGGTGCCCTGGCTGTTCCTGTGGTGCCCTGGCTGTCTTCTAGGTGTCCCTGGGGGGCCCTGGCTGTCTCCTCGGTGTCCCTGGGGGTGCCCTGGGTGTCCCTGGGGGTGCCCTGGGTGTCCCTGGGGTGCCCTGGGGGTGCCCTGGCTGTCCCGTAGGTGTCCCAGGGCTGCCCTGGCTGTCCCATAGGTGTCCCTGGGGGTGCCCTGGCTGTTCCTTAGGTGTCCCTGGGGGTGCCCTGGCTGTCCCTTAGGTGTCCCTGGGGGTTCCCTGGCTATCTGTGGGGTGCCGTGGCTGCCTCTGGGGTGCCCTTGATGTCCCCTAGGTGTCCCTGGGGTGCCCTGAGTGTCCCTGTGGGTGCCCTGGCTGTCCCCTAGGTGTCCCTGGGGTGCCCTGGCTGTCCTTTAGGTGTCCCTGTCCCTGGGGGTGCCCTGGCTGTCCCCTAGGTGTCCCTGCCCTCGCTCGTATCCTCGACTCCGCCTCCGGCGCCATGGTGACACCCCTCCCAGTCTGGACCGGTGTGGCCACACCCCCTCCCCTGGGGCCATTAGACCCATCCCAGTACAGACCAGTAAGGCACCGTGTGCCCACCATGGACCCCCACACGCCTGCCAGTTCGTCCCAGTCCACTCCCCGTCCATCCCAGTTCTCTCTGATCACCCTCCCAGTGCTCCCAGTCCATCCCAGTCCCGCAGGTGCTGGTGCTTGTGGCTTGATCAGCTGGTGCCTGTCCGCAACGTGGAGCGGGTCAAATGAGGCCTCAGGGGGAGGGGGGGGCGGATTTTGGGGGGTCCTGGGGGTCCCGAGTTGTCCTGGAGGGGTTTGGGGGGTCTGCGGGGAGTCTCAAGGGGCTGCTGTGGGTGTTTTTCGGGGATCTTCGGGAGGTTTGGGGCGGCCCATTTGAGGCATCAAAGGAACCTGAGGAGGGTTTTGCGGGCTCCTGGAGGTCGGGGGGGCCCTGGGGGTGGTTTGGGGGGCACTGGGGGGTTCCAGCCCGTGACCCCCCCCCGTTTTTGACCCCCCCCCCCCCCCCCCGAGCTGTTTCGGTCTCATCGACGCCCTCCTGAAGCCCAAGGGGGGGTGGGCGCTGGGCCCCCCCCGCTGCCCCCTCCCCCTGCCACCCCCCCGCGACGCCCTGCAGGTGAGGGACCCCCAAAAACCCCTCCCCAGACCCCAAATTCACCCCTGGGACCCCAAAAAAACCCCCCAAACCTCTCCCCGGACCCCAAATTCACCCCTGAGGCCCCAAAAAAACCCCCAAACCCCTCCCCATGAACCCCAAATCCACCCCTGGGACCCCCCAAAACCTCCCCAGGACCCCAGATCCACCCCGGGACCCCCAAATCCATCCCTTGGACCCCCAAAAACCCCCAAATCCATCCCTGGGACCCCCCAAAACCTCCCTTCAAACCCCAAATTCACCCCTCGGACCTCCAGAATCCTTCCACAGGACCCCTCAGGGGTCGTTCCCCACGAAAAAGTGCGGGAAACGTGAGGGGAGAAAAAGGGCGGGAAACGTGAGGGGAGAAAAAGGGCGGGATCAAGTGGAGGGGATCAATGGAATTTTGGGGGGGGTCAGCGACGCTGAGGAAGGATCAATGGAATATTGGGGGGGCATCAATGACATTGGGGGGGTCAGTGACACTCGGGTGGGGATCAATGATGCTGTGGGAGGGTCGATATCAGCTCGAGGGGCGGCCATGGGTTTTTGGGGGGCCGCAACGCAGGCATCCGTGCTGGGTCTGGAGCGGGGGGGGCCCCTTCAACCTCTGGGGGGGCCCTGGCTGTCCCCTGGCTGTACCTGGGGGTGCCCTGGCTGTCCCCTAGGTGTCCCTGGGGATGCCCTGGAGTCCCTGGGGGTGCCCTGGCTGTCCCTGGGGGTCCCTGGCTGTCCCCTAGGTGTCCCTGGGGTGCCCTGGCTTTCCCTGGGGTGCCCTGGCTGTCCCCTAGGTGTCCCTGGGGGTGCCCTGGCTGTCCCTGGGGGTCCCTGGCTGTCCCATAGGTGTCCCTAGGGGTGCCTTGTCTGTCCCTGGGGGGGCCCTGGGTGTACCCTGGTGTCCCTGGGAGGGCCCTGGCTGTCCCCTACGTGTCCCTGGGGGTGCCCTGGGTGTCCCTGGGGTGCCCTGGCTGTCCCCTAGGTGTCCCTGGGGGTGCCCTGGCTGTCCCTGGTGTGCCCTAGCTGTCCCCTACGTGTCCCTGGGGGTGCCCTGGGTGTCCCTGGTGTACTCTAGCTGTCCCCGACGTGTCCCTGGGGGTGCCCTGCCTGTCCCCTAGGTGTCCCTGGGAGTGCCCTGGCTGTCACCTAGGTGTCCCTGGGGGTCCCTGGCTGTCCCCTAGTTGTCCCTGGGGGAGCCCTGGCTGTCCCAAGGGTGCCCTGCCTGTCCCCTAGGTGTCCCTGGGAGTGCCCTGGCTGTCCCCTAGGTGTCCCTGGGGGTGCCCTGGGTGTCCCTCTGGGTGCCCTGGCTGTCGCCTAGGTGTCCCTGGGGTCCCCTTGGTGTCCCCGGGGGTGCCCTGGCTGTTCCTGTGGTGCCCTGGCTGTCTTCTAGGTGTTCCTGGGGGGCCCTGGCTGTCCCCTAGGTGTCCCTGGGGTGCCCTGGCTGTCCCCGGGGTGCCCAGGCTTTCCTATAGGTGTCCCTGGGGGTGCCCTGGCTGTCCCCTAGGTGTCCCAGGGCTGCCCTGGCTGTCCCATAGGTGTCCCTGGGGGTGCCCTGGCTGTCCCCTAGGTGTCCCAGGGCTGCCCTGGCTGTCCCATAGGTGTCCCTGGGGGTGCCCTGGCTGTCCCTTAGGTGTCCCTGGGGGTTCCCTGGCTATCTGTGGGGTGCCGTGGCTGCCTCTGGGGTGCCCTTGATGTCCCCTAGGTGTCCCTGGGGTGCCCTGAGTGTCCCTGGGGTGCCCTGGCTGTCCCCTAGGTGTCCTTGGGGTGCCTTGCTGTCCCCAAGGCGTCCCTGGGGTGCCCTGGCTGTCCCCTAGGTGTCCCTGGGGGTGCCCTGGCTGTCCCTGGGGGTCCCTGGCTGTCCCATAGGTGTCCCTAGGGGTGCCCAGGGTGTCCCTGGGGTGCCTTGCTGTCCCCTAGGTGTCCCTGGGGGTGCCCTGCCTTTCCCCGAGGTGTCCCCTGGGGATGCCCTGGAGTCCCTGGGGGTGCCCTGGCTGTCCCTGGGGGTCCCTGGCTGTCCCCTAGGTGTCCCTGGGGTGCCCTGGCTTTCCCTGGGGTGCCCTGGCTGTCCCCTAGGTGTCCCTGGGGGTGCCTTGTCTGTCCCTGGGGGGGCCCTGGGTGTACCCTGGTGTCCCTGGGAGGGCCCTGGCTGTCCCCTAAGTGTCCCTGGGGGTGCTCTGGTGTCCCTAGGGATGCCCTAGCTGTCCCCTACGTGTCCCTGGGGGTGCCCTGGGTGTCCCTGGGGTGCCCTGGCTGTCCCCTAGGTGTCCCTGGGGGTGCCCTGGCTGTCCCTGGTGTGCCCTAGCTGTCCCCTACGTGTCCCTGGGGGTGCCCTGGGTGTCCCTGGGGTGCCCTGGCTGTCCCCTAGGTGTCCCTGGGGGTGACCTGCCTGTCCCCTAGGTGTCCCTGGGGGTGCCCTGGCTGTCCCTGGTGTGCTCTAGCTGTCCCCTACGTGTCCCTGGGGGTACCCTGGCTGTCCCCTAGTTGTCCCTGGGGGAGCCCTGGCTGACCCTAGGGTGCCCTGCCTGTCCCCTAGGTGTCCCTGGGAGTGCCCTGGCTGTCACCTAGGTGTCCCTGGGGGTCCCTGGCTGTCCCCTAGTTGTCCCTGGGGGAGCCCTGGCTGTCCCAAGGGTGCCCTGCCTGTCCCCTAGGTGTCCCTGGGAGTGCCCTGCCTGTCCCCGAGGTGTCCCTGGGGGTGCCCTGGCTGTCCTTGGGGTGCTCTGGCTGTCCCCTAGGTGTCCCTGGAGTGCCCTGACTGTCCCCTAGGTGTCCCTGGGGGTTCCCTGGCTGTCCACTAGTTGTCCCTGGGGGAGCCCTGGCTGACCCTAGGGTGCCCTGCCTGTCCCCTAGGTGTCCCTGGTAGTGCCCTGGCTGTCCCCTAGGTGTTCCTGGGGTCCCCTGGGTGTCCCCGGGGGTGCCCTGGCTGTTCCTGTGGTGCCCTGGCTGTCTTCTAGGTGTCCCTGGGGGGCCCTGGCTGTCTCCTCGGTGTCCCTGGGGGTGCCCTGGGTGTCCCTGGGGGTGCCCTGGGTGTCCCTGGGGTGCCCTGGGGGTGCCCTGGCTGTCCCGTAGGTGTCCCAGGGCTGCCCTGGCTGTCCCATAGGTGTCCCTGGGGGTGCCCTGGCTGTTCCTTAGGTGTCCCTGGGGGTGCCCTGGCTGTCCCTTAGGTGTCCCTGGGGGTTCCCTGGCTATCTGTGGGGTGCCGTGGCTGCCTCTGGGGTGCCCTTGATGTCCCCTAGGTGTCCCTGGGGTGCCCTGAGTGTCCCTGTGGGTGCCCTGGCTGTCCCCTAGGTGTCCCTGGGGTGCCCTGGCTGTCCTTTAGGTGTCCCTGGGGGTGCCCTGGCTGTCCCCTAGGTGTCCCTGCCTCGCTCGTATCCTCGACTCCGCCTCCGGCGCCATGGTGACACCCCTCCCAGTCTGGACCGGTGTGGCCACACCCCCCTCCCCTGGGGCCATTAGACCCATCCCAGTACAGACCAGTAAGGCACCGTGTGCCCACCATGGACCCCCACACGCCTGCCAGTTCGTCCCAGTCCACTCCCCGTCCATCCCAGTTCTCTCTGATCACCCTCCCAGTGCTCCCAGTCCATCCCAGTCCCGCAGGTGCTGGTGCTTGTGGCTTGATCAGCTGGTGCCTGTCCGCAACGTGGAGCGGGTCAAATGAGGCCTCAGGGGGAGGGGGGGGCGGATTTTGGGGGGTCCTGGGGGTCCCGAGTTGTCCTGGAGGGGTTTGGGGGGTCTGCGGGGAGTCTCAAGGGGCTGCTGTGGGTGTTTTTCGGGGATCTTCGGGAGGTTTGGGCGGCCCATTTGAGGCATCAAAGGAACCTGAGGAGGGTTTTGCGGGCTCCTGGAGGTCGGGGGGGCCCTGGGGGTGGTTTGGGGGGCACTGGGGGGTTTCAGCCCGTGACCCCCCCCCGTTTTTGACCCCCCCCCCCCCCGAGCTGTTTCGGTCTCATCGACGCCCTCCTGAAGCCCAAGGGGGGGTGGGCGCTGGGCCCCCCCCGCTGCCCCCTCCCCCTGCCACCCCCGCGACGCCCTGCAGGTGAGGGACCCCCAAAAACCCCTCCCCAGACCCCAAATTCACCCCTGGGACCCCAAAAAACCCCCAAAACCTCTCCCCGGACCCCAAATTCACCCCTGAGGCCCCAAAAAACCCCCAAACCCCTCCCCATGAACCCCAAATCCACCCCTGGGACCCCCCAAAACCTCCCCAGGACCCCAGATCCACCCCGGGACCCCCAAATCCATCCCTTGGACCCCCAAAAACCCCCAAATCCATCCCTGGGACCCCCCAAAACCTCCCTTCAAACCCCAAATTCACCCCTCGGACCTCCAGAATCCTTCCACAGGACCCCTCAGGGGTCGTTCCCCACGAAAAAGTGCGGGAAACGTGAGGGGAGAAAAAGGGCGGGAAACGTGAGGGGAGAAAAAGGGCGGGAAACGTGAGGGGAGAAAAAGGGCGGGAAACGTGAGGGGGAGAAAAAGGGCGGGATCAAGTGGAGGGGATCAATGGAATTTTGGGGGGGGTCAGCGACGCTGAGGAAGGATCAATGGAATATTGGGGGGGCATCAATGACATTGGGGGGGTCAGTGACACTCGGGTGGGGATCAGTGATGCTGTGGGGGGGTCGATATCAGCTCGAGGGGCGGCCATGGGTTTTTGGGGGGCCGCAACGCAGGCATCCGTGCTGGGTTTGGAGCGGGGGGGCCCCTTCAACCTCTGGGGGGGCCCTGGCTGTCCCCTGGCTGTACCTGGGGGTGCCCTGGCTGTCCCCTAGATGTCCCTGGGGATGCCCTGGAGTCCCTGGGGGTGCCCTGGCTGTCCCTGGGGGTCCCTGGCTGTCCCCTAGGTGTCCCTGGGGGTCCCTGGCTGTCCCATAGGTGTCCCTAGGGGTGCCTTGTCTGTCCCTGGGGGGGCCCTGGGTGTACCCTGGTGTCCCTGAGAGGGCCCTGGCTGTCCCCTAAGTGTCCCTGGGGGTGCCCTGGCTGTCCCTGGTGTGCCCTAGCTGTCCCCTACGTGTCCCTGGGGGTGCCCTGGGTGTCCCTGGTGTGCCCTAGCTGTCCCCTACGTGTCCCTGGGGGTGCCCTGGGTGTCCCTGGGGTGCCCTGGCTGTCCCCTAGGTGTCCCTGGGGGTGCCCTGGCTGTCCCTGGTGTGCCCTAGCTGTCCCCTACGTGTCCCTGGGGGTACCCTGGCTGTCCCCTAGGGGTCCCTGGGGGTACCCTGGCTGTCCCTGGGGTGCCCTGGCTGTCCCCTAGGTGTCCCTGGGGGTGACCTGCCTGTCCCAAGGGTGCCCTGCCTGTCCCCTAGGTGTCCCTGGGAGTGCCCTGGCTGTCCCCTAGGTGTCCCTGGGGGTGCCCTGGGTGTCCCTCTGGGTGCCCTGGCTGTCGCCTAGGTGTCCCTGGGGTCCCCTGGGTGTCCCCGGGGGTGCCCTGGCTGTTCCTGTGGTGCCCTGGCTGTCTTCTAGGTGTCCCTGGGGCTGCCCTGGCTGTCCCTGGGGTGCCCAGGCTTTCCTATAGGTGTCCCTAGGGGTGCCCTGGCTGTCCCGTAGGTGTCCCAGGGCTGCCCTGGCTGTCCCATAGGTGTCCCTGGGGGTGCCCTGGCTGTCCCTTAGGTGTCCCTGGGGGTGCCCTGGCTATCTGTGGGGTGCCGTGGCTGCCTCTGGGGTGCCCTTGATGTCCCCTAGGTGTCCCTGGGGTGCCCTGAGTGTCCCTGGGGTGCCCTGGCTGTCCCCAAGGCGTCCCTGGGGTGCCCTGGCTGTCCCCTAGGTGTCCCTAGGGGTGCCTTGTCTGTCCCTGGGGGGGCCCTGGGTGTACCCTGGTGTCCCTGGGAGGGCCCTGGCTGTCCCCTAAGTGTCCCTGGGGGTGCTCTGGTGTCCCTGGGGATGCCCTGGCTGTCCCCTAGCTGTCCCTGGGGGTGCCCTGGGTGTCCCTGGGGTGCCCTGGCTGTCCCCTAGGTGTCCCTGGGGGTGCCCTGGCTGTCCCTGGTGTGCCCTAGCTGTCCCCTACGTGTCCCTGGGGGTGCCCTGGGTGTCCCTGAGGTGCTCTAGGGGTGCCCCGGCTGTCCCTGGGGGTGCCCAGGCTGTCCCCTAGGGGTCCCTGGGGGTACCCTGGCTGTCCCTGGGGTGCCCTGGCTGTCCCCTAGGTGTCCCTGGGGTGCCGTGGCTGTCCCCTTGGTGTCCCTGGGGGTGACCTCCCTGTCCCCTAGGTGTCCCTGGAAGTGCCCTGGCTGTCCCCTTGGTGTCCCTGGGGGTGCCCTGGCTGTCCCATAGGTGTCCCTGGAGGTGCCCTGGCTGTCCCCTTGGTGTCCCTGGGGGTGCCCTGGGTGTCCCTGGGGTGCCCTGGCTGTCCCCTAGGTGTCCCCGGGGATACCCTGGCTATCCCTGGGGGGGCCCTGGCTGTCCCTGGGGTGCCCTAGCTGTCCCCTAGGTGTCCCTGGGGGTGCCCTGGCTGTCCCCTTGGTGTCCCTGGGGTACCCTGGCTGTCCCTTATGTGTCCCTGGGGGTGCCCAGGGTGTCCCTGGGGTGCCTTGCTGTCCCCTAGATGTCCCTGGGGGTGCCCTGCCTGTCCCCGAGGTGTCCCTGGGGGTGCCCTGGCTGTCCTTGGGGTGCTCTGGCTGTCCCCTAGGTGTCCCTGGAGTGCCCTGACTGTCCCCTAGGTGTCCCTGGGGGTTCCCTGGCTGTCCACTAGTTGTCCCTGGGGGAGCCCTGGCTGACCCTAGGGTGCCCTGCCTGTCCCCTAGGTGTCCCTGGTAGTGCCCTGGCTGTCCCCTAGGTGTCCCTGGGGGTGCCCTGGGTGTCCCTCTGGGTGCCCTGGCTGTCCCCTAGGTGTCCCTGGGGTCCCCTGGGTGTCCCCGGGGGTGCCCTGGCTGTTCCTGTGGTGCCCTGGCTGTCTTCTAGGTGTCCCTGGGGGGCCCTGGCTGTCTCCTCGGTGTCCCTGGGGGTGCCCTGGGTGTCCCTGGGGGTGCCCTGGGTGTCCCTGGGGTGCCCTGGGGGTGCCCTGGCTGTCCCGTAGGTGTCCCAGGGCTGCCCTGGCTGTCCCATAGGTGTCCCTGGGGGTGCCCTGGCTGTTCCTTAGGTGTCCCTGGGGGTGCCCTGGCTGTCCCTTAGGTGTCCCTGGGGGTTCCCTGGCTATCTGTGGGGTGCCGTGGCTGCCTCTGGGGTGCCCTTGATGTCCCCTAGGTGTCCCTGGGGTGCCCTGAGTGTCCCTGTGGGTGCCCTGGCTGTCCCCTAGGTGTCCCTGGGGTGCCCTGGCTGTCCTTTAGGTGTCCCTGGGGGTGCCCTGGCTGTCCCCTAGGTGTCCCTGCCTCGCTCGTATCCTCGACTCCGCCTCCGGCGCCATGGTGACACCCCTCCCAGTCTGGACCGGTGTGGCCACACCCCCTCCCCTGGGGCCATTAGACCCATCCCAGTACAGACCAGTAAGGCACCGTGTGCCCACCATGGACCCCCACACGCCTGCCAGTTCGTCCCAGTCCACTCCCCGTCCATCCCAGTTCTCTCTGATCACCCTCCCAGTGCTCCCAGTCCATCCCAGTCCCGCAGGTGCTGGTGCTTGTGGCTTGATCAGCTGGTGCCTGTCCGCAACGTGGAGCGGGTCAAATGAGGCCTCAGGGGGAGGGGGGGGCGGATTTTGGGGGGTCCTGGGGGTCCCGAGTTGTCCTGGAGGGGTTTGGGGGGTCTGCGGGGAGTCTCAAGGGGCTGCTGTGGGTGTTTTTCGGGGATCTTCGGGAGGTTTGGGCGGCCCATTTGAGGCATCAAAGGAACCTGAGGAGGGTTTTGCGGGCTCCTGGAGGTCGGGGGGGCCCTGGGGGTGGTTTGGGGGGCACTGGGGGGTTCCAGCCCGTGACCCCCCCCCGTTTTTGACCCCCCCCCACCCCCCCCGAGCTGTTTCGGTCTCATCGACGCCCTCCTGAAGCCCAAGGGGGGGTGGGCGCTGGGCCCCCCCCGCTGCCCCCTCCCCCTGCCACCCCCGCGACGCCCTGCAGGTGAGGGACCCCCAAAAACCCCTCCCCAGACCCCAAATTCACCCCTGGGACCCCAAAAAACCCCCCAAACCTCTCCCCGGACCCCAAATTCACCCCTGAGGCCCCAAAAAACCCCCAAACCCCTCCCCATGAACCCCAAATCCACCCCTGGGACCCCCCAAAACCTCCCCAGGACCCCAGATCCACCCCGGGACCCCCAAATCCATCCCTTGGACCCCCAAAAACCCCCAAATCCATCCCTGGGACCCCCCAAAACCTCCCTTCAAACCCCAAATTCACCCCTCGGACCTCCAGAATCCTTCCACAGGACCCCTCAGGGGTCGTTCCCCACGAAAAAGTGCGGGAAACGTGAGGGGAGAAAAAGGGCGGGAAACGTGAGGGGAGAAAAAGGGCGGGATCAAGTGGAGGGGATCAATGGAATTTTGGGGGGGGTCAGCGACGCTGAGGAAGGATCAATGGAATATTGGGGGGGCATCAATGACATTGGGGGGGTCAGTGACACTCGGGTGGGGATCAATGATGCTGTGGGAGGGTCGATATCAGCTCGAGGGGCGGCCATGGGTTTTTGGGGGGCCGCAACGCAGGCATCCGTGCTGGGTCTGGAGCGGGGGGGCCCCTTCAACCTCTGGGGGGGCCCTGGCTGTCCCCTGGCTGTACCTGGGGGTGCCCTGGCTGTCCCCTAGGTGTCCCTGGGGATGCCCTGGAGTCCCTGGGGGTGCCCTGGCTGTCCCTGGGGGTCCCTGGCTGTCCCCTAGGTGTCCCTGGGGTGCCCTGGCTTTCCCTGGGGTGCCCTGGCTGTCCCCTAGGTGTCCCTGGGGGTGCCCTGGCTGTCCCTGGGGGTCCCTGGCTGTCCCATAGGTGTCCCTAGGGGTGCCTTGTCTGTCCCTGGGGGGGCCCTGGGTGTACCCTGGTGTCCCTGGGAGGGCCCTGGCTGTCCCCTACGTGTCCCTGGGGGTGCCCTGGGTGTCCCTGGGGTGCCCTGGCTGTCCCCTAGGTGTCCCTGGGGGTGCCCTGGCTGTCCCTGGTGTGCCCTAGCTGTCCCCTACGTGTCCCTGGGGGTGCCCTGGGTGTCCCTGGTGTACTCTAGCTGTCCCCGACGTGTCCCTGGGGGTGCCCTGCCTGTCCCCTAGGTGTCCCTGGGAGTGCCCTGGCTGTCACCTAGGTGTCCCTGGGGGTCCCTGGCTGTCCCCTAGTTGTCCCTGGGGGAGCCCTGGCTGTCCCAAGGGTGCCCTGCCTGTCCCCTAGGTGTCCCTGGGAGTGCCCTGGCTGTCCCCTAGGTGTCCCTGGGGGTGCCCTGGGTGTCCCTCTGGGTGCCCTGGCTGTCGCCTAGGTGTCCCTGGGGTCCCCTTGGTGTCCCCGGGGGTGCCCTGGCTGTTCCTGTGGTGCCCTGGCTGTCTTCTAGGTGTTCCTGGGGGGCCCTGGCTGTCCCCTAGGTGTCCCTGGGGTGCCCTGGCTGTCCCCGGGGTGCCCAGGCTTTCCTATAGGTGTCCCTGGGGGTGCCCTGGCTGTCCCCTAGGTGTCCCAGGGCTGCCCTGGCTGTCCCATAGGTGTCCCTGGGGGTGCCCTGGCTGTCCCCTAGGTGTCCCAGGGCTGCCCTGGCTGTCCCATAGGTGTCCCTGGGGGTGCCCTGGCTGTCCCTTAGGTGTCCCTGGGGGTTCCCTGGCTATCTGTGGGGTGCCGTGGCTGCCTCTGGGGTGCCCTTGATGTCCCCTAGGTGTCCCTGGGGTGCCCTGAGTGTCCCTGGGGTGCCCTGGCTGTCCCCTAGGTGTCCTTGGGGTGCCTTGCTGTCCCCAAGGCGTCCCTGGGGTGCCCTGGCTGTCCCCTAGGTGTCCCTGGGGGTGCCCTGGCTGTCCCTGGGGGTCCCTGGCTGTCCCATAGGTGTCCCTAGGGGTGCCCAGGGTGTCCCTGGGGTGCCTTGCTGTCCCCTAGGTGTCCCTGGGGGTGCCCTGCCTTTCCCCGAGGTGTCCCTGGGGATGCCCTGGAGTCCCTGGGGGTGCCCTGGCTGTCCCTGGGGGTCCCTGGCTGTCCCCTAGGTGTCCCTGGGGTGCCCTGGCTTTCCCTGGGGTGCCCTGGCTGTCCCCTAGGTGTCCCTGGGGGTGCCCTGGCTGTCCCTGGGGGTCCCTGGCTGTCCCATAGATGTCCCTAGGGGTGCCTTGTCTGTCCCTGGGGGGGCCCTGGGTGTACCCTGGTGTCCCTGGGAGGGCCCTGGCTGTCCCCTAAGTGTCCCTGGGGGTGCTCTGGTGTCCCTAGGGATGCCCTAGCTGTCCCCTACGTGTCCCTGGGGGTGCCCTGGGTGTCCCTGGGGTGCCCTGGCTGTCCCCTAGGTGTCCCTGGGGGTGCCCTGGCTGTCCCTGGTGTGCCCTAGCTGTCCCCTACGTGTCCCTGGGGGTGCCCTGGGTGTCCCTGGGGTGCCCTGGCTGTCCCCTAGGTGTCCCTGGGGGTGACCTGCCTGTCCCCTAGGTGTCCCTGGGGGTGCCCTGGCTGTCCCTGGTGTGCGCTAGCTGTCCCCTACGTGTCCCTGGGGGTACCCTGGCTGTCCCCTAGTTGTCCCTGGGGGAGCCCTGGCTGACCCTAGGGTGCCCTGCCTGTCCCCTAGGTGTCCCTGGGAGTGCCCTGGCTGTCACCTAGGTGTCCCTGGGGGTCCCTGGCTGTCCCCTAGTTGTCCCTGGGGGAGCCCTGGCTGTCCCAAGGGTGCCCTGCCTGTCCCCTAGGTGTCCCTGGGAGTGCCCTGCCTGTCCCCGAGGTGTCCCTGGGGGTGCCCTGGCTGTCCTTGGGGTGCTCTGGCTGTCCCCTAGGTGTCCCTGGAGTGCCCTGACTGTCCCCTAGGTGTCCCTGGGGGTTCCCTGGCTGTCCACTAGTTGTCCCTGGGGGAGCCCTGGCTGACCCTAGGGTGCCCTGCCTGTCCCCTAGGTGTCCCTGGTAGTGCCCTGGCTGTCCCCTAGGTGTTCCTGGGGTCCCCTGGGTGTCCCCGGGGGTGCCCTGGCTGTTCCTGTGGTGCCCTGGCTGTCTTCTAGGTGTCCCTGGGGGGCCCTGGCTGTCTCCTCGGTGTCCCTGGGGGTGCCCTGGGTGTCCCTGGGGGTGCCCTGGGTGTCCCTGGGGTGCCCTGGGGGTGCCCTGGCTGTCCCGTAGGTGTCCCAGGGCTGCCCTGGCTGTCCCATAGGTGTCCCTGGGGGTGCCCTGGCTGTTCCTTAGGTGTCCCTGGGGGTGCCCTGGCTGTCCCTTAGGTGTCCCTGGGGGTTCCCTGGCTATCTGTGGGGTGCCGTGGCTGCCTCTGGGGTGCCCTTGATGTCCCCTAGGTGTCCCTGGGGTGCCCTGAGTGTCCCTGTGGGTGCCCTGGCTGTCCCCTAGGTGTCCCTGGGGTCCCCTGGGTGTCCCCGGGGGTGCCCTGGCTGTTCCTGTGGTGCCCTGGCTGTCTTCTAGGTGTCCCTGGGGGGCCCTGGCTGTCTCCTCGGTGTCCCTGGGGGTGCCCTGGGTGTCCCTGGGGGTGCCCTGGGTGTCCCTGGGGTGCCCTGGGGGTGCCCTGGCTGTCCCGTAGGTGTCCCAGGGCTGCCCTGGCTGTCCTATAGGTGTCCCTGGGGGTGCCCTGGCTGTTCCTTAGGTGTCCCTGGGGGTGCCCTGGCTGTCCCTTAGGTGTCCCTGGGGGTTCCCTGGCTATCTGTGGGGTGCCGTGGCTGCCTCTGGGGTGCCCTTGATGTCCCCTAGGTGTCCCTGGGGTGCCCTGGCTGTCCCCTAGGTGTCCCTGGGGTGCCCTGGCTGTCCTTTAGGTGTCCCTGGGGGTGCCCTGGCTGTCCCCTAGGTGTCCCTGCCTCGCTCGTATCCTCGACTCCGCCTCCGGCGCCATGGTGACACCCCTCCCAGTCTGGACCGGTGTGGCCACACCCCCTCCCCTGGGGCCATTAGACCCATCCCAGTACAGACCAGTAAGGCACCGTGTGCCCACCATGGACCCCCACACGCCTGCCAGTTCGTCCCAGTCCACTCCCCGTCCATCCCAGTTCTCTCTGATCACCCTCCCAGTGCTCCCAGTCCATCCCAGTCCCGCAGGTGCTGGTGCTTGTGGCTTGATCAGCTGGTGCCTGTCCGCAACGTGGAGCGGGTCAAATGAGGCCTCAGGGGGAGGGGGGGGCGGATTTTGGGGGGTCCTGGGGGTCCCGAGTTGTCCTGGAGGGGTTTGGGGGGTCTGCGGGGAGTCTCAAGGGGCTGCTGTGGGTGTTTTTCGGGGATCTTCGGGAGGTTTGGGCGGCCCATTTGAGGCATCAAAGGAACCTGAGGAGGGTTTTGCGGGCTCCTGGAGGTCGGGGGGGCCCTGGGGGTGGTTTGGGGGGCACTGGGGGGTTCCAGCCCGTGACCCCCCCCCGTTTTTGACCCCCCCCCCCCCCCCCGAGCTGTTTCGGTCTCATCGACGCCCTCCTGAAGCCCAAGGGGGGGTGGGCGCTGGGCCCCCCCCGCTGCCCCCTCCCCCTGCCACCCCCGCGACGCCCTGCAGGTGAGGGACCCCCAAAAACCCCTCCCCAGACCCCAAATTCACCCCTGGGACCCCAAAAAACCCCCAAAACCTCTCCCCGGACCCCAAATTCACCCCTGAGGCCCCAAAAAAACCCCCAAACCCCTCCCCATGAACCCCAAATCCACCCCTGGGACCCCCCAAAACCTCCCCAGGACCCCAGATCCACCCCGGGACCCCCAAATCCATCCCTTGGACCCCCAAAAACCCCCAAATCCATCCCTGGGACCCCCCAAAACCTCCCTTCAAACCCCAAATTCACCCCTCGGACCTCCAGAATCCTTCCACAGGACCCCTCAGGGGTCGTTCCCCACGAAAAAGTGCGGGAAACGTGAGGGGAGAAAAAGGGCGGGAAACGTGAGGGGAGAAAAAGGGCGGGATCAAGTGGAGGGGATCAATGGAATTTTGGGGGGGGTCAGCGACGCTGAGGAAGGATCAATGGAATATTGGGGGGGCATCAATGACATTGGGGGGGTCAGTGACACTCGGGTGGGGATCAGTGATGCTGTGGGGGGGTCGATATCAGCTCGAGGGGCGGCCATGGGTTTTTGGGGGGCCGCAACGCAGGCATCCGTGCTGGGTTTGGAGCGGGGGGGCCCCTTCAACCTCTGGGGGGGCCCTGGCTGTCCCCTGGCTGTACCTGGGGGTGCCCTGGCTGTCCCCTAGATGTCCCTGGGGATGCCCTGGAGTCCCTGGGGGTGCCCTGGCTGTCCCTGGGGGTCCCTGGCTGTCCCCTAGGTGTCCCTGGGGGTCCCTGGCTGTCCCATAGGTGTCCCTAGGGGTGCCTTGTCTGTCCCTGGGGGGGCCCTGGGTGTACCCTGGTGTCCCTGAGAGGGCCCTGGCTGTCCCCTAAGTGTCCCTGGGGGTGCCCTGGCTGTCCCTGGTGTGCCCTAGCTGTCCCCTACGTGTCCCTGGGGGTGCCCTGGGTGTCCCTGAGGTGCTCTAGGGGTGCCCCGGCTGTCCCTGGGGGGTACCCTGGCTGTCCCCTAGGGGTCCCTGGGGGTACCCTGGCTGTCCCTGGGGTGCCCTGGCTGTCCCCTAGGTGTCCCTGGGGGTGACCTGCCTGTCCCCTAGGTGTCCCTGGAGGTGCCCTGGCTGTCCCCTTGGTGTCCCTGGGGGTGCCCTGGCTGTCCCATAGGTGTTTCTGGAGGTGCCCTGGCTGTCCCCTTGGTGTCCCTGGGGGTGCCCTGGGTGTCCCCGGGGATGCCCTGGCTATCCCTGGGGGGGCCCTGGCTGTCCCTGGGGTGCCCTGCCTGTCCCCTAGGTGTCCCTGGGGGTGCCCTGGCTGTCCCCTTGGTGTCCCTGGGGTACCCTGGCTGTCCCTTATGTGTCCCTGGGGGTGCCCAGGGTGTCCCTGGGGTGCCTTGCTGTCCCCTAGGTGTCCCTGGGGGTGCCCTGCCTTTCCCCGAGGTGTCCCTGGGGATGCCCTGGAGTCCCTGGGGGTGCCCTGGCTGTCCCTGGGGGTCCCTGGCTGTCCCCTAGGTGTCCCTGGGGTGCCCTGGCTTTCCCTGGGGTGCCCTGGCTGTCCCCTAGGTGTCCCTGGGGGTGCCCTGGCTGTCCCTGGGGGTCCCTGGCTGTCCCATAGGTGTCCCTAGGGGTGCCTTGTCTGTCCCTGGGGGGGCCCTGGGTGTACCCTGGTGTCCCTGGGAGGGCCCTGGCTGTCCCCTAAGTGTCCCTGGGGGTGCTCTGGTGTCCCTGGGGATGCCCTAGCTGTCCCCTACGTGTCCCTGGGGGTGCCCTGGGTGTCCCTGGGGTGCCCTGGCTGTCCCCTAGGTGTCCCTGGGGGTGCCCTGGCTGTCCCTGGTGTGCCCTAGCTGTCCCCTACGTGTCCCTGGGGGTGCCCTGGGTGTCCCTGGTGTGCCCTAGCTGTCCCCTACGTGTCCCTGGGGGTGCCCTGGGTGTCCCTGGGGTGCCCTGGCTGTCCCCTAGGTGTCCCTGGGGGTGCCCTGGCTGTCCCTGGTGTGCCCTAGCTGTCCCCTACGTGTCCCTGGGGGTACCCTGGCTGTCCCCTAGGGGTCCCTGGGGGTACCCTGGCTGTCCCTGGGGTGCCCTGGCTGTCCCCTAGGTGTCCCTGGGGGTGACCTGCCTGTCCCAAGGGTGCCCTGCCTGTCCCCTAGGTGTCCCTGGGAGTGCCCTGGCTGTCCCCTAGGTGTCCCTGGGGGTGCCCTGGGTGTCCCTCTGGGTGCCCTGGCTGTCGCCTAGGTGTCCCTGGGGTCCCCTGGGTGTCCCCGGGGGTGCCCTGGCTGTTCCTGTGGTGCCCTGGCTGTCTTCTAGGTGTCCCTGGGGCTGCCCTGGCTGTCCCTGGGGTGCCCAGGCTTTCCTATAGGTGTCCCTAGGGGTGCCCTGGCTGTCCCGTAGGTGTCCCAGGGCTGCCCTGGCTGTCCCATAGGTGTCCCTGGGGGTGCCCTGGCTGTCCCTTAGGTGTCCCTGGGGGTGCCCTGGCTATCTGTGGGGTGCCGTGGCTGCCTCTGGGGTGCCCTTGATGTCCCCTAGGTGTCCCTGGGGTGCCCTGAGTGTCCCTGGGGTGCCCTGGCTGTCCCCAAGGCGTCCCTGGGGTGCCCTGGCTGTCCCCTAGGTGTCCCTAGGGGTGCCTTGTCTGTCCCTGGGGGGGCCCTGGGTGTACCCTGGTGTCCCTGGGAGGGCCCTGGCTGTCCCCTAAGTGTCCCTGGGGGTGCTCTGGTGTCCCTGGGGATGCCCTGGCTGTCCCCTAGCTGTCCCTGGGGGTGCCCTGGGTGTCCCTGGGGTGCCCTGGCTGTCCCCTAGGTGTCCCTGGGGGTGCCCTGGCTGTCCCTGGTGTGCCCTAGCTGTCCCCTACGTGTCCCTGGGGGTGCCCTGGGTGTCCCTGAGGTGCTCTAGGGGTGCCCCGGCTGTCCCTGGGGGTGCCCAGGCTGTCCCCTAGGGGTCCCTGGGGGTACCCTGGCTGTCCCTGGGGTGCCCTGGCTGTCCCCTAGGTGTCCCTGGGGTGCCGTGGCTGTCCCCTTGGTGTCCCTGGGGGTGACCTCCCTGTCCCCTAGGTGTCCCTGGAAGTGCCCTGGCTGTCCCCTTGGTGTCCCTGGGGGTGCCCTGGCTGTCCCATAGGTGTCCCTGGAGGTGCCCTGGCTGTCCCCTTGGTGTCCCTGGGGGTGCCCTGGGTGTCCCTGGGGTGCCCTGGCTGTCCCCTAGGTGTCCCCGGGGATACCCTGGCTATCCCTGGGGGGGCCCTGGCTGTCCCTGGGGTGCCCTAGCTGTCCCCTAGGTGTCCCTGGGGGTGCCCTGGCTGTCCCCTTGGTGTCCCTGGGGTACCCTGGCTGTCCCTTATGTGTCCCTGGGGGTGCCCAGGGTGTCCCTGGGGTGCCTTGCTGTCCCCTAGATGTCCCTGGGGGTGCCCTGCCTGTCCCCGAGGTGTCCCTGGGGGTGCCCTGGCTGTCCTTGGGGTGCTCTGGCTGTCCCCTAGGTGTCCCTGGAGTGCCCTGACTGTCCCCTAGGTGTCCCTGGGGGTTCCCTGGCTGTCCACTAATTGTCCCTGGGGGACCCCTGGCTGACCCTAGGGTGCCCTGCCTGTCCCCTAGGTGTCCCTGGTAGTGCCCTGGCTGTCCCCTAGGTGTCCCTGGGGGTGCCCTGGGTGTCCCTCTGGGTGCCCTGGCTGTCCCCTAGGTGTCCCTGGGGTCCCCTGGGTGTCCCCGGGGGTGCCCTGGCTGTTCCTGTGGTGCCCTGGCTGTCTTCTAGGTGTCCCTGGGGGGCCCTGGCTGTCTCCTCGGTGTCCCTGGGGGTGCCCTGGGTGTCCCTGGGGGTGCCCTGGGTGTCCCTGGGGTGCCCTGGGGGTGCCCTGGCTGTCCCGTAGGTGTCCCAGGGCTGCCCTGGCTGTCCCATAGGTGTCCCTGGGGGTGCCCTGGCTGTTCCTTAGGTGTCCCTGGGGGTGCCCTGGCTGTCCCTTAGGTGTCCCTGGGGGTTCCCTGGCTATCTGTGGGGTGCCGTGGCTGCCTCTGGGGTGCCCTTGATGTCCCCTAGGTGTCCCTGGGGTGCCCTGAGTGTCCCTGTGGGTGCCCTGGCTGTCCCCTAGGTGTCCCTGGGGTGCCCTGGCTGTCCTTTAGGTGTCCCTGGGGGTGCCCTGGCTGTCCCCTAGGTGTCCCTGCCTCGCTCGTATCCTCGACTCCGCCTCCGGCGCCATGGTGACACCCCTCCCAGTCTGGACCGGTGTGGCCACACCCCCTCCCCTGGGGCCATTAGACCCATCCCAGTACAGACCAGTAAGGCACCGTGTGCCCACCATGGACCCCCACACGCCTGCCAGTTCGTCCCAGTCCACTCCCCGTCCATCCCAGTTCTCTCTGATCACCCTCCCAGTGCTCCCAGTCCATCCCAGTCCCGCAGGTGCTGGTGCTTGTGGCTTGATCAGCTGGTGCCTGTCCGCAACGTGGAGCGGGTCAAATGAGGCCTCAGGGGGAGGGGGGGGCGGATTTTGGGGGGTCCTGGGGGTCCCGAGTTGTCCTGGAGGGGTTTGGGGGGTCTGCGGGGAGTCTCAAGGGGCTGCTGTGGGTGTTTTTCGGGGATCTTCGGGAGGTTTGGGCGGCCCATTTGAGGCATCAAAGGAACCTGAGGAGGGTTTTGCGGGCTCCTGGAGGTCGGGGGGGCCCTGGGGGTGGTTTGGGGGGCACTGGGGGGTTCCAGCCCGTGACCCCCCCCCGTTTTTGACCCCCCCCCCCCCCCCCGAGCTGTTTCGGTCTCATCGACGCCCTCCTGAAGCCCAAGGGGGGGTGGGCGCTGGGCCCCCCCCCGCTGCCCCCTCCCCCTGCCACCCCCGCGACGCCCTGCAGGTGAGGGACCCCCAAAAACCCCTCCCCAGACCCCAAATTCACCCCTGGGACCCCAAAAAACCCCCAAAACCTCTCCCCGGACCCCAAATTCACCCCTGAGGCCCCAAAAAACCCCCAAACCCCTCCCCATGAACCCCAAATCCACCCCTGGGACCCCCCAAAACCTCCCCAGGACCCCAGATCCACCCCGGGACCCCCAAATCCATCCCTTGGACCCCCAAAAACCCCCAAATCCATCCCTGGGACCCCCCAAAACCTCCCTTCAAACCCCAAATTCACCCCTCGGACCTCCAGAATCCTTCCACAGGACCCCTCAGGGGTCGTTCCCCACGAAAAAGTGCGGGAAACGTGAGGGGAGAAAAAGGGCGGGAAACGTGAGGGGAGAAAAAGGGCGGGATCAAGTGGAGGGGATCAATGGAATTTTGGGGGGGGTCAGCGACGCTGAGGAAGGATCAATGGAATATTGGGGGGGCATCAATGACATTGGGGGGGTCAGTGACACTCGGGTGGGGATCAATGATGCTGTGGGAGGGTCGATATCAGCTCGAGGGGCGGCCATGGGTTTTTGGGGGGGCCGCAACGCAGGCATCCGTGCTGGGTCTGGAGCGGGGGGGGCCCCTTCAACCTCTGGGGGGGGCCCTGGCTGTCCCCTGGCTGTACCTGGGGGTGCCCTGGCTGTCCCCTAGGTGTCCCTGGGGATGCCCTGGAGTCCCTGGGGGTGCCCTGGCTGTCCCTGGGGGTCCCTGGCTGTCCCCTAGGTGTCCCTGGGGTGCCCTGGCTTTCCCTGGGGTGCCCTGGCTGTCCCCTAGGTGTCCCTGGGGGTGCCCTGGCTGTCCCTGGGGGTCCCTGGCTGTCCCATAGGTGTCCCTAGGGGTGCCTTGTCTGTCCCTGGGGGGGCCCTGGGTGTACCCTGGTGTCCCTGGGAGGGCCCTGGCTGTCCCCTACGTGTCCCTGGGGGTGCCCTGGGTGTCCCTGGGGTGCCCTGGCTGTCCCCTAGGTGTCCCTGGGGGTGCCCTGGCTGTCCCTGGTGTGCCCTAGCTGTCCCCTACGTGTCCCTGGGGGTGCCCTGGGTGTCCCTGGTGTACTCTAGCTGTCCCCGACGTGTCCCTGGGGGTGCCCTGCCTGTCCCCTAGGTGTCCCTGGGAGTGCCCTGGCTGTCACCTAGGTGTCCCTGGGGGTCCCTGGCTGTCCCCTAGTTGTCCCTGGGGGAGCCCTGGCTGTCCCAAGGGTGCCCTGCCTGTCCCCTAGGTGTCCCTGGGAGTGCCCTGGCTGTCCCCTAGGTGTCCCTGGGGGTGCCCTGGGTGTCCCTCTGGGTGCCCTGGCTGTCGCCTAGGTGTCCCTGGGGTCCCCTTGGTGTCCCCGGGGGTGCCCTGGCTGTTCCTGTGGTGCCCTGGCTGTCTTCTAGGTGTTCCTGGGGGGCCCTGGCTGTCCCCTAGGTGTCCCTGGGGTGCCCTGGCTGTCCCCGGGGTGCCCAGGCTTTCCTATAGGTGTCCCTGGGGGTGCCCTGGCTGTCCCCTAGGTGTCCCAGGGCTGCCCTGGCTGTCCCATAGGTGTCCCTGGGGGTGCCCTGGCTGTCCCCTAGGTGTCCCAGGGCTGCCCTGGCTGTCCCATAGGTGTCCCTGGGGGTGCCCTGGCTGTCCCTTAGGTGTCCCTGGGGGTTCCCTGGCTATCTGTGGGGTGCCGTGGCTGCCTCTGGGGTGCCCTTGATGTCCCCTAGGTGTCCCTGGGGTGCCCTGAGTGTCCCTGGGGTGCCCTGGCTGTCCCCTAGGTGTCCTTGGGGTGCCTTGCTGTCCCCAAGGCGTCCCTGGGGTGCCCTGGCTGTCCCCTAGGTGTCCCTGGGGGTGCCCTGGCTGTCCCTGGGGGTCCCTGGCTGTCCCATAGGTGTCCCTAGGGGTGCCCAGGGTGTCCCTGGGGTGCCTTGCTGTCCCCTAGGTGTCCCTGGGGGTGCCCTGCCTTTCCCCGAGGTGTCCCTGGGGATGCCCTGGAGTCCCTGGGGGTGCCCTGGCTGTCCCTGGGGGTCCCTGGCTGTCCCCTAGGTGTCCCTGGGGTGCCCTGGCTTTCCCTGGGGTGCCCTGGCTGTCCCCTAGGTGTCCCTGGGGGTGCCCTGGCTGTCCCTGGGGGTCCCTGGCTGTCCCATAGGTGTCCCTAGGGGTGCCTTGTCTGTCCCTGGGGGGGCCCTGGGTGTACCCTGGTGTCCCTGGGAGGGCCCTGGCTGTCCCCTAAGTGTCCCTGGGGGTGCTCTGGTGTCCCTAGGGATGCCCTAGCTGTCCCCTACGTGTCCCTGGGGGTGCCCTGGGTGTCCCTGGGGTGCCCTGGCTGTCCCCTAGGTGTCCCTGGGGGTGCCCTGGCTGTCCCTGGTGTGCCCTAGCTGTCCCCTACGTGTCCCTGGGGGTGCCCTGGGTGTCCCTGGGGTGCCCTGGCTGTCCCCTAGGTGTCCCTGGGGGTGCCCTGGCTGTCCCTGGTGTGCCCTAGCTGTCCCCTACGTGTCCCTGGGGGTACCCTGGCTGTCGCCTAGGGTCCCTGGGGGTACCCTGGCTGTCCCTGGGGTGCCCTGGCTGTCCCCTAGGTGTCCCTGGGGGTGACCTGCCTGTCCCCTAGGTGTCCCTGGGGGTGCCCTGGCTGTCCCTGGTGTGCTCTAGCTGTCCCCTACGTGTCCCTGGGGGTACCCTGGCTGTCCCCTAGTTGTCCCTGGGGGAGCCCTGGCTGACCCTAGGGTGCCCTGCCTGTCCCCTAGGTGTCCCTGGGAGTGCCCTGGCTGTCACCTAGGTGTCCCTGGGGGTCCCTGGCTGTCCCCTAGTTGTCCCTGGGGGAGCCCTGGCTGTCCCAAGGGTGCCCTGCCTGTCCCCTAGGTGTCCCTGGGAGTGCCCTGCCTGTCCCCGAGGTGTCCCTGGGGGTGCCCTGGCTGTCCTTGGGGTGCTCTGGCTGTCCCCTAGGTGTCCCTGGAGTGCCCTGACTGTCCCCTAGGTGTCCCTGGGGGTTCCCTGGCTGTCCACTAGTTGTCCCTGGGGGAGCCCTGGCTGACCCTAGGGTGCCCTGCCTGTCCCCTAGGTGTCCCTGGTAGTGCCCTGGCTGTCCCCTAGGTGTTCCTGGGGTCCCCTGGGTGTCCCCGGGGGTGCCCTGGCTGTTCCTGTGGTGCCCTGGCTGTCTTCTAGGTGTCCCTGGGGGGCCCTGGCTGTCTCCTCGGTGTCCCTGGGGGTGCCCTGGGTGTCCCTGGGGGTGCCCTGGGTGTCCCTGGGGTGCCCTGGGGGTGCCCTGGCTGTCCCGTAGGTGTCCCAGGGCTGCCCTGGCTGTCCCATAGGTGTCCCTGGGGGTGCCCTGGCTGTTCCTTAGGTGTCCCTGGGGGTGCCCTGGCTGTCCCTTAGGTGTCCCTGGGGGTTCCCTGGCTATCTGTGGGGTGCCGTGGCTGCCTCTGGGGTGCCCTTGATGTCCCCTAGGTGTCCCTGGGGTGCCCTGAGTGTCCCTGTGGGTGCCCTGGCTGTCCCCTAGGTGTCCCTGGGGTGCCCTGGCTGTCCTTTAGGTGTCCCTGGGGGTGCCCTGGCTGTCCCCTAGGTGTCCCTGCCTCGCTCGTATCCTCGACTCCGCCTCCGGCGCCATGGTGACACCCCTTCCAGTCTGGACCGGTGTGGCCACACCCCCTCCCCTGGGGCCATTAGACCCATCCCAGTACAGACCAGTAAGGCACCGTGTGCCCACCATGGACCCCCACACGCCTGCCAGTTCGTCCCAGTCCACTCCCCGTCCATCCCAGTTCTCTCTGATCACCCTCCCAGTGCTCCCAGTCCATCCCAGTCCCGCAGGTGCTGGTGCTTGTGGCTTGATCAGCTGGTGCCTGTCCGCAACGTGGAGCGGGTCAAATGAGGCCTCAGGGGGAGGGGGGGGCGGATTTTGGGGGGTCCTGGGGGTCCCGAGTTGTCCTGGAGGGGTTTGGGGGGTCTGCGGGGAGTCTCAAGGGGCTGCTGTGGGTGTTTTTCGGGGATCTTCGGGAGGTTTGGGCGGCCCATTTGAGGCATCAAAGGAACCTGAGGAGGGTTTTGCGGGCTCCTGGAGGTCGGGGGGGCCCTGGGGGTGGTTTGGGGGGCACTGGGGGGTTCCAGCCCGTGACCCCCCCCCGTTTTTGACCCCCCCCCCCCCCCCGAGCTGTTTCGGTCTCATCGACGCCCTCCTGAAGCCCAAGGGGGGGTGGGCGCTGGGCCCCCCCCGCTGCCCCCTCCCCCTGCCACCCCCGCGACGCCCTGCAGGTGAGGGACCCCCAAAAAACCCCTCCCCAGACCCCAAATTCACCCCTGGGACCCCAAAAAACCCCCAAAACCTCTCCCCGGACCCCAAATTCACCCCTGAGGCCCCAAAAAACCCCCAAACCCCTCCCCATGAACCCCAAATCCACCCCTGGGACCCCCCAAAACCTCCCCAGGACCCCAGATCCACCCCGGGACCCCCAAATCCATCCCTTGGACCCCCAAAAACCCCCAAATCCATCCCTGGGACCCCCCCAAAACCTCCCTTCAAACCCCAAATTCACCCCTCGGACCTCCAGAATCCTTCCACAGGACCCCTCAGGGGTCGTTCCCCACGAAAAAGTGCGGGAAACGTGAGGGGAGAAAAAGGGCGGGAAACGTGAGGGGAGAAAAAGGGCGGGATCAAGTGGAGGGGATCAATGGAATTTTGGGGGGGGTCAGCGACGCTGAGGAAGGATCAATGGAATATTGGGGGGGCATCAATGACATTGGGGGGGTCAGTGACACTCGGGTGGGGATCAATGATGCTGTGGGGGGGTCGATATCAGCTCGAGGGGCGGCCATGGGTTTTTGGGGGGCCGCAACGCAGGCATCCGTGCTGGGTTTGGAGCGGGGGGGCCCCTTCAACCTCTGGGGGGGCCCTGGCTGTCCCCTGGCTGTACCTGGGGGTGCCCTGGCTGTCCCCTAGGTGTCCCTGGGGATGCCCTGGAGTCCCTGGGGGTGCCCTGGCTGTCCCTGGGGGTCCCTGGCTGTCCCCTAGGTGTCCCTGGGGTGCCCTGGCTGTCCCCTAGGTGTCCCTGGGGGTGCCCTGGCTATCCCTGGGGGTCCCTGGCTGTCCCATAGGTGTCCCTAGGGGTGCCTTGTCTGTCCCTGGGGGGGCCCTGGGTGTACCCTGGTGTCCCTGGGAGGGCCCTGGCTGTCCCCTAAGTGTCCCTGGGGGTGCCCTGGCTGTCCCTGGTGTGCCCTAGCTGTCCCCTACGTGTCCCTGGGGGTGCCCTGGGTGTCCCTGAGGTGCTCTAGGGGTGCCCCGGCTGTCCCTGGGGGGTACCCTGGCTGTCCCCTAGGGGTCCCTGGGGGTACCCTGGCTGTCCCTGGGGTGCCCTGGCTGTCCCCTAGGTGTCCCTGGGGGTGACCTGCCTGTCCCCTAGGTGTCCCTGGAGGTGCCCTGGCTGTCCCCTTGGTGTCCCTGGGGGTGCCCTGGCTGTCCCATAGGTGTTTCTGGAGGTGCCCTGGCTGTCCCCTTGGTGTCCCTGGGGGTGCCCTGGGTGTCCCTGGGGTGCCCTGGCTGTCCCCTAGGTGTCCCCGGGGATGCCCTGGCTATCCCTGGGGGGGCCCTGGCTGTCCCTGGGGTGCCCTGCCTGTCCCCTAGGTGTCCCTGGGGGTGCCCTGGCTGTCCCCTTGGTGTCCCTGGGGTACCCTGGCTGTCCCTTATGTGTCCCTGGGGGTGCCCAGGGTGTCCCTGGGGTGCCTTGCTGTCCCCTAGGTGTCCCTGGGGGTGCCCTGCCTTTCCCCGAGGTGTCCCTGGGGATGCCCTGGAGTCCCTGGGGGTGCCCTGGCTGTCCCTGGGGGTCCCTGGCTGTCCCCTAGGTGTCCCTGGGGTGCCCTGGCTTTCCCTGGGGTGCCCTGGCTGTCCCCTAGGTGTCCTTGGGGTGCCTTGCTGTCCCCAAGGCGTCCCTGGGGTGCCCTGGCTGTCCCCTAGGTGTCCCTGGGGGTGCCCTGGCTGTCCCATAGGTGTCCCTAGGGGTGCCTTGTCTGTCCCTGGGGGGGCCCTGGGTGTACCCTGGTGTCCCTGGGAGGGCCCTGGCTGTCCCCTAAGTGTCCCTGGGGGTGCTCTGGTGTCCCTGGGGATGCCCTAGCTGTCCCCTACGTGTCCCTGGGGGTGCCCTGGGTGTCCCTGGGGTGCCCTGGCTGTCCCCTAGGTGTCCCTGGGGGTGCCCTGGCTGTCCCTGGTGTGCCCTAGCTGTCCCTTACGTGTCCCTGGGGGTGCCCTGGGTGTCCCTGGTGTGCCCTAGCTGTCCCCTACGTGTCCCTGGGGGTGCCCTGGGTGTCCCTGGGGTGCCCTGGCTGTCCCCTAGGTGTCCCTGGGGGTGCCCTGGCTGTCCCTGGTGTGCCCTAGCTGTCCCCTACGTGTCCCTGGGGGTACCCTGGCTGTCCCCTAGGGGTCCCTGGGGGTACCCTGGCTGTCCCTGGGGTGCCCTGGCTGTCCCCTAGGTGTCCCTGGGGGTGACCTGCCTGTCCCCTAGGTGTCCCTGGGGGTGCCCTGGCTGTCCCTGGTGTGCCCTAGCTGTCCCCTACGTGTCCCTGGGGGTACCCTGGCTGTCCCCTAGTTGTCCCTGGGGGAGCCCTGGCTGACCCTAGGGTGCCCTGCCTGTCCCCTAGGTGTCCCTGGGAGTGCCCTGGCTGTCACCTAGGTGTCCCTGGGGGTCCCTGGCTGTCCCCTAGTTGTCCCTGGGGGAGCCCTGGCTGTCCCAAGGGTGCCCTGCCTGTCCCCTAGGTGTCCCTGGGAGTGCCCTGGCTGTCCCCTAGGTGTCCCTGGGGGTGCCCTGGGTGTCCCTCTGGGTGCCCTGGCTGTCGCCTAGGTGTCCCTGGGGTCCCCTGGGTGTCCCCGGGGGTGCCCTGGCTGTTCCTGTGGTGCCCTGGCTGTCTTCTAGGTGTCCCTGGGGCTGCCCTGGCTGTCCCTGGGGTGCCCAGGCTTTCCTATAGGTGTCCCTGGGGGTGCCCTGGCTGTCCCGTAGGTGTCCCAGGGCTGCCCTGGCTGTTCCTTAGGTGTCCCTGGGGGTGCCCTGGCTATCTGTGGGGTGCCGTGGCTGCCTCTGGGGTGCCCTTGATGTCCCCTAGGTGTCCCTGGGGTGCCCTGAGTGTCCCTGGGGTGCCCTGGCTGTCCCCAAGGCGTCCCTGGGGTGCCCTGGCTGTCCCCTAGGTGTCCCTGGGGGTGCCCTGGCTGTCCCTGGGGGTCCCTGGCTGTCCCATAGGTGTCCCTAGGGGTGCCTTGTCTGTCCCTGGGGGGGCCCTGGGTGTACCCTGGTGTCCCTGGGAGGGCCCTGGCTGTCCCCTAAGTGTCCCTGGGGGTGCTCTGGTGTCCCTGGGGATGCCCTGGCTGTCCCCTAGCTGTCCCTGGGGGTGCCCTGGGTGTCCCTGGGGTGCCCTGGCTGTCCCCTAGGTGTCCCTGGGGGTGCCCTGGCTGTCCCTGGTGTGCCCTAGCTGTCCCCTACGTGTCCCTGGGGGTGCCCTGGGTGTCCCTGAGGTGCTCTAGGGGTGCCCCGGCTGTCCCTGGGGGTGCCCAGGCTGTCCCCTAGGGGTCCCTGGGGGTACCCTGGCTGTCCCTGGGGTGCCCTGGCTGTCCCCTAGGTGTCCCTGGGGTGCCGTGGCTGTCCCCTTGGTGTCCCTGGGGGTGACCTCCCTGTCCCCTAGGTGTCCCTGGAAGTGCCCTGGCTGTCCCCTTGGTGTCCCTGGGGGTGCCCTGGCTGTCCCATAGGTGTCCCTGGAGGTGCCCTGGCTGTCCCCTTGGTGTCCCTGGGGGTGCCCTGGGTGTCCCTCGGGTGCCCTGGCTGTCCCCTAGGTGTCCCCGGGGATACCCTGGCTATCCCTGGGGGGGCCCTGGCTGTCCCTGGGGTGCCCTAGCTGTCCCCTAGGTGTCCCTGGGGGTGCCCTGGCTGTCCCCTTGGTGTCCCTGGGGTACCCTGGCTGTCCCTTATGTGTCCCTGGGGGTGCCCAGGGTGTCCCTGGGGTGCCTTGCTGTCCCCTAGATGTCCCTGGGGGTGCCCTGCCTGTCCCCGAGGTGTCCCTGGGGGTGCCCTGGCTGTCCTTGGGGTGCTCTGGCTGTCCCCTAGGTGTCCCTGGAGTGCCCTGACTGTCCCCTAGGTGTCCCTGGGGGTGCCCTGGCTGTCCCTGGGGGTCCCTGGCTGTCCCATAGGTGTCCCTAGGGGTGCCTTGTCTGTCCCTGGGGGGGCCCTGGGTGTACCCTGGTGTCCCTGGGAGGGCCCTGGCTGTCCCCTAAGTGTCCCTGGGGGTGCTCTGGTGTCCCTGGGGATGCCCTAGCTGTCCCCTACGTGTCCCTGGGGGTGCCCTGGGTGTCCCTGGGGTGCCCTGGCTGTCCCCTAGGTGTCCCTGGGGGTGCCCTGGCTGTCCCTGGTGTGCCCTAGCTGTCCCTTACGTGTCCCTGGGGGTGCCCTGGGTGTCCCTGGTGTGCCCTAGCTGTCCCCTACGTGTCCCTGGGGGTGCCCTGGGTGTCCCTGGGGTGCCCTGGCTGTCCCCTAGGTGTCCCTGGGGGTGCCCTGGCTGTCCCTGGTGTGCCCTAGCTGTCCCCTACGTGTCCCTGGGGGTACCCTGGCTGTCCCCTAGGGGTCCCTGGGGGTACCCTGGCTGTCCCTGGGGTGCCCTGGCTGTCCCCTAGGTGTCCCTGGGGGTGACCTGCCTGTCCCCTAGGTGTCCCTGGGGGTGCCCTGGCTGTCCCTGGTGTGCCCTAGCTGTCCCCTACGTGTCCCTGGGGGTACCCTGGCTGTCCCCTAGTTGTCCCTGGGGGAGCCCTGGCTGACCCTGGGGTGCCCTGCCTGTCCCCTAGGTGTCCCTGGGAGTGCCCTGGCTGTCACCTAGGTGTCCCTGGGGGTCCCTGGCTGTCCCCTAGTTGTCCCTGGGGGAGCCCTGGCTGTCCCCAGGGTGCCCTGCCTGTCCCCTAGGTGTCCCTGGGAGTGCCCTGGCTGTCCCCTAGGTGTCCCTGGGGGTGCCCTGGGTGTCCCTCTGGGTGCCCTGGCTGTCGCCTAGGTGTCCCTGGGGTCCCCTGGGTGTCCCCGGGGGTGCCCTGGCTGTTCCTGTGGTGCCCTGGCTGTCTTCTAGGTGTCCCTGGGGCTGCCCTGGCTGTCCCTGGGGTGCCCAGGCTTTCCTATAGGTGTCCCTGGGGGTGCCCTGGCTATCTGTGGGGTGCCGTGGCTGCCTCTGGGGTGCCCTTGATGTCCCCTAGGTGTCCCTGGGGTGCCCTGAGTGTCCCTGGGGTGCCCTGGCTGTCCCCAAGGCGTCCCTGGGGTGCCCTGGCTGTCCCCTAGGTGTCCCTGGGGGTGCCCTGGCTGTCCCTGGGGGTCCCTGGCTGTCCCATAGGTGTCCCTAGGGGTGCCTTGTCTGTCCCTGGGGGGGCCCTGGGTGTACCCTGGTGTCCCTGGGAGGGCCCTGGCTGTCCCCTAAGTGTCCCTGGGGGTGCTCTGGTGTCCCTGGGGATGCCCTGGCTGTCCCCTAGCTGTCCCTGGGGGTGCCCTGGGTGTCCCTGGGGTGCCCTGGCTGTCCCCTAGGTGTCCCTGGGGGTGCCCTGGCTGTCCCTGGTGTGCCCTAGCTGTCCCCTACGTGTCCCTGGGGGTGCCCTGGGTGTCCCTGAGGTGCTCTAGGGGTGCCCCGGCTGTCCCTGGGGGTGCCCAGGCTGTCCCCTAGGGGTCCCTGGGGGTACCCTGGCTGTCCCTGGGGTGCCCTGGCTGTCCCCTAGGTGTCCCTGGGGTGCCGTGGCTGTCCCCTTGGTGTCCCTGGGGGTGACCTCCCTGTCCCCTAGGTGTCCCTGGAAGTGCCCTGGCTGTCCCCTTGGTGTCCCTGGGGGTGCCCTGGCTGTCCCATAGGTGTCCCTGGAGGTGCCCTGGCTGTCCCCTTGGTGTCCCTGGGGGTGCCCTGGGTGTCCCTGGGGTGCCCTGGCTGTCCCCTAGGTGTCCCCGGGGATACCCTGGCTATCCCTGGGGGGGCCCTGGCTGTCCCTGGGGTGCCCTAGCTGTCCCCTAGGTGTCCCTGGGGGTGCCCTGGCTGTCCCCTTGGTGTCCCTGGGGTACCCTGGCTGTCCCTTATGTGTCCCTGGGGGTGCCCAGGGTGTCCCTGGGGTGCCTTGCTGTCCCCTAGATGTCCCTGGGGGTGCCCTGCCTGTCCCCGAGGTGTCCCTGGGGGTGCCCTGGCTGTCCTTGGGGTGCTCTGGCTGTCCCCTAGGTGTCCCTGGAGTGCCCTGGCTGTCCCCTAGGTGTCCCTGGGGGTGCCCTGGGTGTCCCTCTGGGTGCCCTGGCTGTCCCCTAGGTGTCCCTGGGGTCCCCTGGGTGTCCCCGGGGGTGCCCTGGCTGTTCCTGTGGTGCCCTGGCTGTCTTCTAGGTGTCCCTGGGGGGCCCTGGCTGTCTCCTCGGTGTCCCTGGGGGTGCCCTGGGTGTCCCTGGGGGTGCCCTGGGTGTCCCTGGGGTGCCCTGGGGGTGACCTGGCTGTCCCGTAGGTGTCCCAGGGCTGCCCTGGCTGTCCTATAGGTGTCCCTGGGGGTGCCCTGGCTGTTCCTTAGGTGTCCCTGGGGGTGCCCTGGCTGTCCCTTAGGTGTCCCTGGGGGTTCCCTGGCTATCTGTGGGGTGCCGTGGCTGCCTCTGGGGTGCCCTTGATGTCCCCTAGGTGTCCCTGGGGTGCCCTGGCTGTCCCCTAGGTGTCCCTGGGGTGCCCTGGCTGTCCTTTAGGTGTCCCTGGGGGTGCCCTGGCTGTCCCCTAGGTGTCCCTGCCTCGCTCGTATCCTCGACTCCGCCTCCGGCGCCATGGTGACACCCCTCCCAGTCTGGACCGGTGTGGCCACACCCCCTCCCCTGGGGCCATTAGACCCATCCCAGTACAGACCAGTAAGGCACCGTGTGCCCACCATGGACCCCCACACGCCTGCCAGTTCGTCCCAGTCCACTCCCCGTCCATCCCAGTTCTCTCTGATCACCCTCCCAGTGCTCCCAGTCCATCCCAGTCCCGCAGGTGCTGGTGCTTGTGGCTTGATCAGCTGGTGCCTGTCCGCAACGTGGAGCGGGTCAAATGAGGCCTCAGGGGGAGGGGGGGGCGGATTTTGGGGGGTCCTGGGGGTCCCGAGTTGTCCTGGAGGGGTTTGGGGGGTCTGCGGGGAGTCTCAAGGGGCTGCTGTGGGTGTTTTTCGGGGATCTTCGGGAGGTTTGGGCGGCCCATTTGAGGCATCAAAGGAACCTGAGGAGGGTTTTGCGGGCTCCTGGAGGTCGGGGGGGCCCTGGGGGTGGTTTGGGGGGCACTGGGGGGTTCCAGCCCGTGACCCCCCCCCGTTTTTGACCCCCCCCCCCCCCCCCCGAGCTGTTTCGGTCTCATCGACGCCCTCCTGAAGCCCAAGGGGGGGTGGGCGCTGGGCCCCCCCCGCTGCCCCCTCCCCCTGCCACCCCCGCGACGCCCTGCAGGTGAGGGACCCCCAAAAACCCCTCCCCAGACCCCAAATTCACCCCTGGGACCCCAAAAAAACCCCCAAAACCTCTCCCCGGACCCCAAATTCACCCCTGAGGCCCCAAAAAAACCCCCAAACCCCTCCCCATGAACCCCAAATCCACCCCTGGGACCCCCCAAAACCTCCCCAGGACCCCAGATCCACCCCGGGACCCCCAAATCCATCCCTTGGACCCCCAAAAACCCCCAAATCCATCCCTGGGACCCCCCAAAACCTCCCTTCAAACCCCAAATTCACCCCTCGGACCTCCAGAATCCTTCCACAGGACCGCTCAGGGGTCGTTCCCCACGAAAAAGTGCGGGAAACGTGAGGGGAGAAAAAGGGCGGGAAACGTGAGGGGAGAAAAAGGGCGGGATCAAGTGGAGGGGATCAATGGAATTTTGGGGGGGGTCAGCGACGCTGAGGAAGGATCAATGGAATATTGGGGGGGCATCAATGACATTGGGGGGGTCAGTGACACTCGGGTGGGGATCAATGATGCTGTGGGGGGGTCGATATCAGCTCGAGGGGCGGCCATGGGTTTTTGGGGGGCCGCAACGCAGGCATCCGTGCTGGGTTTGGAGCGGGGGGGCCCCTTCAACCTCTGGGGGGGCCCTGGCTGTCCCCTGGCTGTACCTGGGGGTGCCCTGGCTGTCCCCTAGGTGTCCCTGGGGATGCCCTGGAGTCCCTGGGGGTGCCCTGGCTGTCCCTGGGGGTCCCTGGCTGTGCCCTAGGTGTCCCTGGGGTGCCCTGGCTGTCCCCTAGGTGTCCCTGGGGGTGCCCTGGCTATCCCTGGGGGTCCCTGGCTGTCCCATAGGTGTCCCTAGGGGTGCCTTGTCTGTCCCTGGGGGGGCCCTGGGTGTACCCTGGTGTCCCTGGGAGGGCCCTGGCTGTCCCCTAAGTGTCCCTGGGGGTGCCCTGGCTGTCCCTGGTGTGCCCTAGCTGTCCCCTACGTGTCCCTGGGGGTGCCCTGGGTGTCCCTGAGGTGCTCTAGGGGTGCCCCGGCTGTCCCTGGGGGGTACCCTGGCTGTCCCCTAGGGGTCCCTGGGGGTACCCTGGCTGTCCCTGGGGTGCCCTGGCTGTCCCCTAGGTGTCCCTGGGGGTGACCTGCCTGTCCCCTAGGTGTCCCTGGAGGTGCCCTGGCTGTCCCCTTGGTGTCCCTGGGGGTGCCCTGGCTGTCCCATAGGTGTTTCTGGAGGTGCCCTGGCTGTCCCCTTGGTGTCCCTGGGGGTGCCCTGGGTGTCCCTGGGGTGCCCTGGCTGTCCCCTAGGTGTCCCCGGGGATGCCCTGGCTATCCCTGGGGGGGCCCTGGCTGTCCCTGGGGTGCCCTGCCTGTCCCCTAGGTGTCCCTGGGGGTGCCCTGCCTGTCCCCTTGGTGTCCCTGGGGTACCCTGGCTGTCCCTTATGTGTCCCTGGGGGTGCCCAGGGTGTCCCTGGGGTGCCTTGCTGTCCCCTAGGTGTCCCTGGGGGTGCCCTGCCTTTCCCCGAGGTGTCCCTGGGGATGCCCTGGAGTCCCTGGGGGTGCCCTGGCTGTCCCTGGGGGTCCCTGGCTGTCCCCTAGGTGTCCCTGGGGTGCCCTGGCTTTCCCTGGGGTGCCCTGGCTGTCCCCTAGGTGTCCTTGGGGTGCCTTGCTGTCCCCAAGGCGTCCCTGGGGTGCCCTGGCTGTCCCCTAGGTGTCCCTGGGGGTGCCCTGGCTGTCCCATAGGTGTCCCTAGGGGTGCCTTGTCTGTCCCTGGGGGGGCCCTGGGTGTACCCTGGTGTCCCTGGGAGGGCCCTGGCTGTCCCCTAAGTGTCCCTGGGGGTGCTCTGGTGTCCCTGGGGATGCCCTAGCTGTCCCCTACGTGTCCCTGGGGGTGCCCTGGGTGTCCCTGGGGTGCCCTGGCTGTCCCCTAGGTGTCCCTGGGGGTGCCCTGGCTGTCCCTGGTGTGCCCTAGCTGTCCCTTACGTGTCCCTGGGGGTGCCCTGGGTGTCCCTGGTGTGCCCTAGCTGTCCCCTACGTGTCCCTGGGGGTGCCCTGGGTGTCCCTGGGGTGCCCTGGCTGTCCCCTAGGTGTCCCTGGGGGTGCCCTGGCTGTCCCTGGTGTGCCCTAGCTGTCCCCTACGTGTCCCTGGGGGTACCCTGGCTGTCCCCTAGGGGTCCCTGGGGGTACCCTGGCTGTCCCTGGGGTGCCCTGGCTGTCCCCTAGGTGTCCCTGGGGGTGACCTGCCTGTCCCCTAGGTGTCCCTGGGGGTGCCCTGGCTGTCCCTGGTGTGCCCTAGCTGTCCCCTACGTGTCCCTGGGGGTACCCTGGCTGTCCCCTAGTTGTCCCTGGGGGAGCCCTGGCTGACCCTAGGGTGCCCTGCCTGTCCCCTAGGTGTCCCTGGGAGTGCCCTGGCTGTCACCTAGGTGTACCTGGGGGTCCCTGGCTGTCCCCTAGTTGTCCCTGGGGGAGCCCTGGCTGTCCCAAGGGTGCCCTGCCTGTCCCCTAGGTGTCCCTGGGAGTGCCCTGGCTGTCCCCTAGGTGTCCCTGGGGGTGCCCTGGGTGTCCCTCTGGGTGCCCTGGCTGTCGCCTAGGTGTCCCTGGGGTCCCCTGGGTGTCCCCGGGGGTGCCCTGGCTGTTCCTGTGGTGCCCTGGCTGTCTTCTAGGTGTCCCTGGGGCTGCCCTGGCTGTCCCTGGGGTGCCCAGGCTTTCCTATAGGTGTCCCAGGGCTGCCCTGGCTGTTCCTTAGGTGTCCCTGGGGGTGCCCTGGCTATCTGTGGGGTGCCGTGGCTGCCTCTGGGGTGCCCTTGATGTCCCCTAGGTGTCCCTGGGGTGCCCTGAGTGTCCCTGGGGTGCCCTGGCTGTCCCCAAGGCGTCCCTGGGGTGCCCTGGCTGTCCCCTAGGTGTCCCTGGGGGTGCCCTGGCTGTCCCTGGGGGTCCCTGGCTGTCCCATAGGTGTCCCTAGGGGTGCCTTGTCTGTCCCTGGGGGGGCCCTGGGTGTACCCTGGTGTCCCTGGGGGTGCTCTGGTGTCCCTGGGGATGCCCTGGCTGTCCCCTAGCTGTCCCTGGGGGTGCCCTGGGTGTCCCTGGGGTGCCCTGGCTGTCCCCTAGGTGTCCCTGGGGGTGACCTGCCTGTCCCTGGTGTGCCCTAGCTGTCCCCTACGTGTCCCTGGGGGTGCCCTGGCTGTCCCCTAGGTGTCCCTGGGGTGCCCTGGCTGTCCTTTAGGTGTCCCTGGGGGTGCCCTGGCTGTCCCCTAGGTGTCCCTGGGGTGCCCTGGCTGTCCTTTAGGTGTCCCTGGGGGTGCCCTGGCTGTCACCTAGGTGTCCCTGGGGGTCCCTGGCTGTCCCCTAGTTGTCCCTGGGGGAGCCCTGGCTGTCCCAAGGGTGCCCTGCCTGTCCCCTAGGTGTCCCTGGGAGTGCCCTGCCTGTCCCCGAGGTGTCCCTGGGGGTGCCCTGGCTGTCCTTGGGGTGCTCTGGCTGTCCCCTAGGTGTCCCTGGAGTGCCCTGACTGTCCCCTAGGTGTCCCTGGGGGTTCCCTGGCTGTCCACTAGTTGTCCCTGGGGGAGCCCTGGCTGACCCTAGGGTGCCCTGCCTGTCCCCTAGGTGTCCCTGGTAGTGCCCTGGCTGTCCCCTAGGTGTTCCTGGGGTCCCCTGGGTGTCCCCGGGGGTGCCCTGGCTGTTCCTGTGGTGCCCTGGCTGTCTTCTAGGTGTCCCTGGGGGGCCCTGGCTGTCTCCTCGGTGTCCCTGGGGGTGCCCTGGGTGTCCCTGGGGGTGCCCTGGGTGTCCCTGGGGTGCCCTGGGGGTGCCCTGGCTGTCCCGTAGGTGTCCCAGGGCTGCCCTGGCTGTCCCATAGGTGTCCCTGGGGGTGCCCTGGCTGTTCCTTAGGTGTCCCTGGGGGTGCCCTGGCTGTCCCTTAGGTGTCCCTGGGGGTTCTCTGGCTATCTGTGGGGTGCCGTGGCTGCCTCTGGGGTGCCCTTGATGTCCCCTAGGTGTCCCTGGGGTGCCCTGAGTGTCCCTGTGGGTGCCCTGGCTGTCCCCTAGGTGTCCCTGGGGTGCCCTGGCTGTCCTTTAGGTGTCCCTGGGGGTGCCCTGGCTGTCCCCTAGGTGTCCCTGCCTCGCTCGTATCCTCGACTCCGCCTCCGGCGCCATGGTGACACCCCTTCCAGTCTGGACCGGTGTGGCCACACCCCCTCCCCTGGGGCCATTAGACCCATCCCAGTACAGACCAGTAAGGCACCGTGTGCCCACCATGGACCCCCACACGCCTGCCAGTTCGTCCCAGTCCACTCCCCGTCCATCCCAGTTCTCTCTGATCACCCTCCCAGTGCTCCCAGTCCATCCCAGTCCCGCAGGTGCTGGTGCTTGTGGCTTGATCAGCTGGTGCCTGTCCGCAACGTGGAGCGGGTCAAATGAGGCCTCAGGGGGAGGGGGGGGGCGGATTTTGGGGGGTCCTGGGGGTCCCGAGTTGTCCTGGAGGGGTTTGGGGGGTCTGCGGGGAGTCTCAAGGGGCTGCTGTGGGTGTTTTTCGGGGATCTTCGGGAGGTTTGGGCGGCCCATTTGAGGCATCAAAGGAACCTGAGGAGGGTTTTGCGGGCTCCTGGAGGTCGGGGGGGCCCTGGGGGTGGTTTGGGGGGCACTGGGGGGTTCCAGCCCGTGACCCCCCCCCGTTTTTGACCCCCCCCCCCCCCCCCGAGCTGTTTCGGTCTCATCGACGCCCTCCTGAAGCCCAAGGGGGGGTGGGCGCTGGGCCCCCCCCGCTGCCCCCTCCCCCTGCCACCCCCGCGACGCCCTGCAGGTGAGGGACCCCCAAAAACCCCTCCCCAGACCCCAAATTCACCCCTGGGACCCCAAAAAACCCCCAAAACCTCTCCCCGGACCCCAAATTCACCCCTGAGGCCCCAAAAAACCCCCAAACCCCTCCCCATGAACCCCAAATCCACCCCTGGGACCCCCCAAAACCTCCCCAGGACCCCAGATCCACCCCGGGACCCCCCAAATCCATCCCTTGGACCCCCAAAAACCCCCAAATCCATCCCTGGGACCCCCCCAAAACCTCCCTTCAAACCCCAAATTCACCCCTCGGACCTCCAGAATCCTTCCACAGGACCCCTCAGGGGTCGTTCCCCACGAAAAAGTGCGGGAAACGTGAGGGGAGAAAAAGGGCGGGAAACGTGAGGGGAGAAAAAGGGCGGGATCAAGTGGAGGGGATCAATGGAATTTTGGGGGGGGTCAGCGACGCTGAGGAAGGATCAATGGAATATTGGGGGGGCATCAATGACATTGGGGGGGTCAGTGACACTCGGGTGGGGATCAATGATGCTGTGGGGGGGTCGATATCAGCTCGAGGGGCGGCCATGGGTTTTTGGGGGGCCGCAACGCAGGCATCCGTGCTGGGTTTGGAGCGGGGGGGCCCCTTCAACCTCTGGGGGGGCCCTGGCTGTCCCCTGGCTGTACCTGGGGGTGCCCTGGCTGTCCCCTAGGTGTCCCTGGGGATGCCCTGGAGTCCCTGGGGGTGCCCTGGCTGTCCCTGGGGGTCCCTGGCTGTCCCCTAGGTGTCCCTGGGGTGCCCTGGCTGTCCCCTAGGTGTCCCTGGGGGTGCCCTGGCTATCCCTGGGGGTCCCTGGCTGTCCCATAGGTGTCCCTAGGGGTGCCTTGTCTGTCCCTGGGGGGGCCCTGGGTGTACCCTGGTGTCCCTGGGAGGGCCCTGGCTGTCCCCTAAGTGTCCCTGGGGGTGCCCTGGCTGTCCCTGGTGTGCCCTAGCTGTCCCCTACGTGTCCCTGGGGGTGCCCTGGGTGTCCCTGAGGTGCTCTAGGGGTGCCCCGGCTGTCCCTGGGGGGTACCCTGGCTGTCCCCTAGGGGTCCCTGGGGGTACCCTGGCTGTCCCTGGGGTGCCCTGGCTGTCCCCTAGGTGTCCCTGGGGGTGACCTGCCTGTCCCCTAGGTGTCCCTGGAGGTGCCCTGGCTGTCCCCTTGGTGTCCCTGGGGGTGCCCTGGCTGTCCCCTAGGTGTCCCTGGGGTGCCCTGGCTGTCCTTTAGGTGTCCCTGGGGGTGCCCTGGCTGTCCCCTAGGTGTCCCTGGGGTGCCCTGGCTGTCCTTTAGGTGTCCCTGGGGGTGCCCTGGCTGTCACCTAGGTGTCCCTGGGGGTCCCTGGCTGTCCCTAGTTGTCCCTGGGGGAGCCCTGGCTGTCCCAAGGGTGCCCTGCCTGTCCCCTAGGTGTCCCTGGGAGTGCCCTGCCTGTCCCCGAGGTGTCCCTGGGGGTGCCCTGGCTGTCCTTGGGGTGCTCTGGCTGTCCCCTAGGTGTCCCTGGAGTGCCCTGACTGTCCCCTAGGTGTCCCTGGGGGTTCCCTGGCTGTCCACTAGTTGTCCCTGGGGGAGCCCTGGCTGACCCTAGGGTGCCCTGCCTGTCCCCTAGGTGTCCCTGGTAGTGCCCTGGCTGTCCCCTAGGTGTTCCTGGGGTCCCCTGGGTGTCCCCGGGGGTGCCCTGGCTGTTCCTGTGGTGCCCTGGCTGTCTTCTAGGTGTCCCTGGGGGGCCCTGGCTGTCTCCTCGGTGTCCCTGGGGGTGCCCTGGGTGTCCCTGGGGTGCCCTGGCTGTCCCGTAGGTGTCCCAGGGCTGACCTGGCTGTCCCATAGGTGTCCCTGGGGGTGCCCTGGCTGTTCCTTAGGTGTCCCTGGGGGTGCCCTGGCTGTCCCTTAGGTGTCCCTGGGGGTTCTCTGGCTATCTGTGGGGTGCCGTGGCTGCCTCTGGGGTGCCCTTGATGTCCCCTAGGTGTCCCTGGGGTGCCCTGAGTGTCCCTGTGGGTGCCCTGGCTGTCCCCTAGGTGTCCCTGGGGTGCCCTGGCTGTCCTTTAGGTGTCCCTGGGGGTGCCCTGGCTGTCCCCTAGGTGTCCCTGCCTCGCTCGTATCCTCGACTCCGCCTCCGGCGCCATGGTGACACCCCTTCCAGTCTGGACCGGTGTGGCCACACCCCCTCCCCTGGGGCCATTAGACCCATCCCAGTACAGACCAGTAAGGCACCGTGTGCCCACCATGGACCCCCACACGCCTGCCAGTTCGTCCCAGTCCACTCCCCGTCCATCCCAGTTCTCTCTGATCACCCTCCCAGTGCTCCCAGTCCATCCCAGTCCCGCAGGTGCTGGTGCTTGTGGCTTGATCAGCTGGTGCCTGTCCGCAACGTGGAGCGGGTCAAATGAGGCCTCAGGGGGAGGGGGGGGCGGATTTTGGGGGGTCCTGGGGGTCCCGAGTTGTCCTGGAGGGGTTTGGGGGGTCTGCGGGGAGTCTCAAGGGGCTGCTGTGGGTGTTTTTCGGGGATCTTCGGGAGGTTTGGGCGGCCCATTTGAGGCATCAAAGGAACCTGAGGAGGGTTTTGCGGGCTCCTGGAGGTCGGGGGGGCCCTGGGGGTGGTTTGGGGGCACTGGGGGGTTCCAGCCCGTGACCCCCCCCCGTTTTTGACCCCCCCCCCCCCCCCCCGAGCTGTTTCGGTCTCATCGACGCCCTCCTGAAGCCCAAGGGGGGGTGGGCGCTGGGCCCCCCCCGCTGCCCCCTCCCCCTGCCACCCCCGCGACGCCCTGCAGGTGAGGGACCCCCAAAAACCCCTCCCCAGACCCCAAATTCACCCCTGGGACCCCAAAAAACCCCCAAAACCTCTCCCCGGACCCCAAATTCACCCCTGAGGCCCCAAAAAACCCCCAAACCCCTCCCATGAACCCCAAATCCACCCCTGGGACCCCCCAAAACCTCCCCAGGACCCCAGATCCACCCCGGGACCCCCAAATCCATCCCTTGGACCCCCAAAAACCCCCAAATCCATCCCTGGGACCCCCCCAAAACCTCCCTTCACTGGGACCCCCCCAAAACCTCCCTTCAAACCCCAAATTCACCCCTCGGACCTCCAGAATCCTTCCACAGGACCCCTCAGGGGTCGTTCCCCACGAAAAAGTGCGGGAAACGTGAGGGGAGAAAAAGGGCGGGAAACGTGAGGGGAGAAAAAGGGCGGGATCAAGTGGAGGGGATCAATGGAATTTTGGGGGGGGTCAGCGACGCTGAGGAAGGATCAATGGAATATTGGGGGGGCATCAATGACATTGGGGGGGTCAGTGACACTCGGGTGGGGATCAATGATGCTGTGGGGGGGTCGATATCAGCTCGAGGGGCGGCCATGGGTTTTTGGGGGGCCGCAACGCAGGCATCCGTGCTGGGTTTGGAGCGGGGGGGCCCCTTCAACCTCTGGGGGGGCCCTGGCTGTCCCCTGGCTGTACCTGGGGGTGCCCTGGCTGTCCCCTAGGTGTCCCTGGGGATGCCCTGGAGTCCCTGGGGGTGCCCTGGCTGTCCCTGGGGGTCCCTGGCTGTCCCCTAGGTGTCCCTGGGGTGCCCTGGCTGTCCCCTAGGTGTCCCTGGGGGTGCCCTGGCTATCCCTGGGGGTCCCTGGCTGTCCCATAGGTGTCCCTAGGGGTGCCTTGTCTGTCCCTGGGGGGGCCCTGGGTGTACCCTGGTGTCCCTGGGAGGGCCCTGGCTGTCCCCTAAGTGTCCCTGGGGGTGCCCTGGCTGTCCCTGGTGTGCCCTAGCTGTCCCCTACGTGTCCCTGGGGGTGCCCTGGGTGTCCCTGAGGTGCTCTAGGGGTGCCCCGGCTGTCCCTGGGGGGTACCCTGGCTGTCCCCTAGGGGTCCCTGGGGGTACCCTGGCTGTCCCTGGGGTGCCCTGGCTGTCCCCTAGGTGTCCCTGGGGGTGACCTGCCTGTCCCCTAGGTGTCCCTGGAGGTGCCCTGGCTGTCCCCTTGGTGTCCCTGGGGGTGCCCTGGCTGTCCCATAGGTGTTTCTGGAGGTGCCCTGGCTGTCCCCTTGGTGTCCCTGGGGGTGCCCTGGGTGTCCCTGGGGTGCCCTGGCTGTCCCCTAGGTGTCCCCGGGGATGCCCTGGCTATCCCTGGGGGGGCCCTGGCTGTCCCTGGGGTGCCCTGCCTGTCCCCTAGGTGTCCCTGGGGGTGCCCTGGCTGTCCCCTTGGTGTCCCTGGGGTACCCTGGCTGTCCCTTATGTGTCCCTGGGGGTGCCCAGGGTGTCCCTGGGGTGCCTTGCTGTCCCCTAGGTGTCCCTGGGGGTGCCCTGCCTTTCCCCGAGGTGTCCCTGGGGATGCCCTGGAGTCCCTGGGGGTGCCCTGGCTGTCCCTGGGGGTCCCTGGCTGTCCCCTAGGTGTCCCTGGGGTGCCCTGGCTTTCCCTGGGGTGCCCTGGCTGTCCCCTAGGTGTCCTTGGGGTGCCTTGCTGTCCCCAAGGCGTCCCTGGGGTGCCCTGGCTGTCCCCTAGGTGTCCCTGGGGGTGCCCTGGCTGTCCCATAGGTGTCCCTAGGGGTGCCTTGTCTGTCCCTGGGGGGGCCCTGGGTGTACCCTGGTGTCCCTGGGAGGGCCCTGGCTGTCCCCTAAGTGTCCCTGGGGGTGCTCTGGTGTCCCTGGGGATGCCCTAGCTGTCCCCTACGTGTCCCTGGGGGTGCCCTGGGTGTCCCTGGGGTGCCCTGGCTGTCCCCTAGGTGTCCCTGGGGGTGCCCTGGCTGTCCCTGGTGTGCCCTAGCTGTCCCTTACGTGTCCCTGGGGGTGCCCTGGGTGTCCCTGGTGTGCCCTAGCTGTCCCCTACGTGTCCCTGGGGGTGCCCTGGGTGTCCCTGGGGTGCCCTGGCTGTCCCCTAGGTGTCCCTGGGGGTGCCCTGGCTGTCCCTGGTGTGCCCTAGCTGTCCCCTACGTGTCCCTGGGGGTACCCTGGCTGTCCCCTAGGGGTCCCTGGGGGTACCCTGGCTGTCCCTGGGGTGCCCTGGCTGTCCCCTAGGTGTCCCTGGGGGTGACCTGCCTGTCCCCTAGGTGTCCCTGGGGGTGCCCTGGCTGTCCCTGGTGTGCCCTAGCTGTCCCCTACGTGTCCCTGGGGGTACCCTGGCTGTCCCCTAGTTGTCCCTGGGGGAGCCCTGGCTGACCCTAGGGTGCCCTGCCTGTCCCCTAGGTGTCCCTGGGAGTGCCCTGGCTGTCACCTAGGTGTCCCTGGGGGTCCCTGGCTGTCCCCTAGTTGTCCCTGGGGGAGCCCTGGCTGTCCCAAGGGTGCCCTGCCTGTCCCCTAGGTGTCCCTGGGAGTGCCCTGGCTGTCCCCTAGGTGTCCCTGGGGGTGCCCTGGGTGTCCCTCTGGGTGCCCTGGCTGTCGCCTAGGTGTCCCTGGGGTCCCCTGGGTGTCCCCGGGGGTGCCCTGGCTGTTCCTGTGGTGCCCTGGCTGTCTTCTAGGTGTCCCTGGGGCTGCCCTGGCTGTCCCTGGGGTGCCCAGGCTTTCCTATAGGTGTCCCAGGGCTGCCCTGGCTGTTCCTTAGGTGTCCCTGGGGGTGCCCTGGCTATCTGTGGGGTGCCGTGGCTGCCTCTGGGGTGCCCTTGATGTCCCCTAGGTGTCCCTGGGGTGCCCTGAGTGTCCCTGGGGTGCCCTGGCTGTCCCCAAGGCGTCCCTGGGGTGCCCTGGCTGTCCCCTAGGTGTCCCTGGGGGTGCCCTGGCTGTCCCTGGGGGTCCCTGGCTGTCCCATAGGTGTCCCTAGGGGTGCCTTGTCTGTCCCTGGGGGGGCCCTGGGTGTACCCTGGTGTCCCTGGGAGGGCCCTGGCTGTCCCCTAAGTGTCCCTGGGGGTGCTCTGGTGTCCCTGGGGATGCCCTGGCTGTCCCCTAGCTGTCCCTGGGGGTGCCCTGGGTGTCCCTGGGGTGCCCTGGCTGTCCCCTAGGTGTCCCTGGGGGTGCCCTGGCTGTCCCTGGTGTGCCCTAGCTGTCCCCTACGTGTCCCTGGGGGTGCCCTGGCTGTCCCCTAGGTGTCCCTGGGGTGCCCTGGCTGTCCTTTAGGTGTCCCTGGGGGTGCCCTGGCTGTCCCCTAGGTGTCCCTGCCTCGCTCGTATCCTCGACTCCGCCTCCGGCGCCATGGTGACACCCCTCCCAGTCTGGACCGGTGTGGCCACACCCCCTCCCCTGGGGCCATTAGACCCATCCCAGTACAGACCAGTAAGGCACCGTGTGCCCACCATGGACCCCCACACGCCTGCCAGTTCGTCCCAGTCCACTCCCCGTCCATCCCAGTTCTCTCTGATCACCCTCCCAGTGCTCCCAGTCCATCCCAGTCCCGCAGGTGCTGGTGCTTGTGGCTTGATCAGCTGGTGCCTGTCCGCAACGTGGAGCGGGTCAAATGAGGCCTCAGGGGGAGGGGGGGGCGGATTTTGGGGGGTCCTGGGGGTCCCGAGTTGTCCTGGAGGGGTTTGGGGGGTCTGCGGGGAGTCTCAAGGGGCTGCTGTGGGTGTTTTTCGGGGATCTTCGGGAGGTTTGGGCGGCCCATTTGAGGCATCAAAGGAACCTGAGGAGGGTTTTGCGGGCTCCTGGAGGTCGGGGGGGCCCTGGGGGTGGTTTGGGGGGCACTGGGGGGTTCCAGCCCGTGACCCCCCCCCGTTTTTGACCCCCCCCCCCCCCCCCCCCCGAGCTGTTTCGGTCTCATCGACGCCCTCCTGAAGCCCAAGGGGGGGTGGGCGCTGGGCCCCCCCCGCTGCCCCCTCCCCCTGCCACCCCCGCGACGCCCTGCAGGTGAGGGACCCCCAAAAACCCCTCCCCAGACCCCAAATTCACCCCTGGGACCCCAAAAAACCCCCCAAACCTCTCCCCGGACCCCAAATTCACCCCTGAGGCCCCAAAAAACCCCCAAACCCCTCCCCATGAACCCCAAATCCACCCCTGGGACCCCCCAAAACCTCCCCAGGACCCCAGATCCACCCCGGGACCCCCAAATCCATCCCTTGGACCCCCAAAAACCCCCAAATCCATCCCTGGGACCCCCCAAAACCTCCCTTCAAACCCCAAATTCACCCCTCGGACCTCCAGAATCCTTCCACAGGACCCCTCAGGGGTCGTTCCCCACGAAAAAGTGCGGCAAACGTGAGGGGAGAAAAAGGGCGGGAAACGTGAGGGGAGAAAAAGGGCGGGATCAAGTGGAGGGGATCAATGGAATTTTGGGGGGGGTCAGCGACGCTGAGGAAGGATCAATGGAATATTGGGGGGGCATCAATGACATTGGGGGGGTCAGTGACACTCGGGTGGGGATCAATGATGCTGTGGGGGGGTCGATATCAGCTCGAGGGGCGGCCATGGGTTTTTGGGGGGCCGCAACGCAGGCATCCGTGCTGGGTTTGGAGCGGGGGGGCCCCTTCAACCTCTGGGGGGGCCCTGGCTGTCCCCTGGCTGTACCTGGGGGTGCCCTGGCTGTCCCCTAGGTGTCCCTGGGGATGCCCTGGAGTCCCTGGGGGTGCCCTGGCTGTCCCTGGGGGTCCCTGGCTGTCCCCTAGGTGTCCCTGGGGTGCCCTGGCTTTCCCTGGGGTGCCCTGGCTGTCCCCTAGGTGTCCCTGGGGGTGCCCTGGCTGTCCCTGGGGGTCCCTGGCTGTCCCATAGGTGTCCCTAGGGGTGCCTTGTCTGTCCCTGGGGGGGCCCTGGGTGTACCCTGGTGTCCCTGGGAGGGCCCTGGCTGTCCCCTACGTGTCCCTGGGGGTGCCCTGGGTGTCCCTGGGTTGCCCTGGCTGTCCCCTAGGTGTCCCTGGGGGTGCCCTGGCTGTCCCTGGTGTGCCCTAGCTGTCCCCTACGTGTCCCTGGGGGTGCCCTGGGTGTCCCTGGTGTACTCTAGCTGTCCCCGACGTGTCCCTGGGGGTGCCCTGCCTGTCCCCTAGGTGTCCCTGGGAGTGCCCTGGCTGTCACCTAGGTGTCCCTGGGGGTCCCTGGCTGTCCCCTAGTTGTCCCTGGGGGAGCCCTGGCTGTCCCAAGGGTGCCCTGCCTGTCCCCTAGGTGTCCCTGGGAGTGCCCTGGCTGTCCCCTAGGTGTCCCTGGGGGTGCCCTGGGTGTCCCTCTGGGTGCCCTGGCTATCGCCTAGGTGTCCCTGGGGTCCCCTTGGTGTCCCCGGGGGTGCCCTGGCTGTTCCTGTGGTGCCCTGGCTGTCTTCTAGGTGTTCCTGGGGGGCCCTGGCTGTCCCCTAGGTGTCCCTGGGGTGCCCTGGCTGTCCCCGGGGTGCCCAGGCTTTCCTATAGGTGTCCCTGGGGGTGCCCTGGCTGTCCCCTAGGTGTCCCAGGGCTGCCCTGGCTGTCCCATAGGTGTCCCTGGGGGTGCCCTGGCTGTCCCCTAGGTGTCCCAGGGCTGCCCTGGCTGTCCCATAGGTGTCCCTGGGGGTGCCCTGGCTGTCCCTTAGGTGTCCCTGGGGGTTCCCTGGCTATCTGTGGGGTGCCGTGGCTGCCTCTGGGGTGCCCGTGATGTCCCCTAGGTGTCCCTGGGGTGCCCTGAGTGTCCCTGGGGTGCCCTGGCTGTCCCCTAGGTGTCCTTGGGGTGCCTTGCTGTCCCCAAGGCGTCCCTGGGGTGCCCTGGCTGTCCCCTAGGTGTCCCTGGGGGTGCCCTGGCTGTCCCTGGGGGTCCCTGGCTGTCCCATAGGTGTCCCTAGGGGTGCCCAGGGTGTCCCTGGGGTGCCTTGCTGTCCCCTAGGTGTCCCTGGGGGTGCCCTGCCTTTCCCCGAGGTGTCCCTGGGGATGCCCTGGAGTCCCTGGGGGTGCCCTGGCTGTCCCTGGGGGTCCCTGGCTGTCCCCTAGGTGTCCCTGGGGTGCCCTGGCTTTCCCTGGGGTGCCCTGGCTGTCCCCTAGGTGTCCCTGGGGGTGCCCTGGCTGTCCCTGGGGGTCCCTGGCTGTCCCATAGGTGTCCCTAGGGGTGCCTTGTCTGTCCCTGGGGGGGCCCTGGGTGTACCCTGGTGTCCCTGGGAGGGCCCTGGCTGTCCCCTAAGTGTCCCTGGGGGTGCTCTGGTGTCCCTAGGGATGCCCTAGCTGTCCCCTACGTGTCCCTGGGGGTGCCCTGGGTGTCCCTGGGGTGCCCTGGCTGTCCCCTAGGTGTCCCTGGGGGTGCCCTGGCTGTCCCTGGTGTGCCCTAGCTGTCCCCTACGTGTCCCTGGGGGTGCCCTGGGTGTCCCTGGGGTGCCCTGGCTGTCCCCTAGGTGTCCCTGGGGGTGCCCTGGCTGTCCCTGGTGTGCCCTAGCTGTCCCCTACGTGTCCCTGGGGGTACCCTGGCTGTCCCCTAGGGTCCCTGGGGGTACCCTGGCTGTCCCTGGGGTGCCCTGGCTGTCCCCTAGGTGTCCCTGGGGGTGACCTGCCTGTCCCCTAGGTGTCCCTGGGGGTGCCCTGGCTGTCCCTGGTGTGCTCTAGCTGTCCCCTACGTGTCCCTGGGGGTACCCTGGCTGTCCCCTAGTTGTCCCTGGGGGAGCCCTGGCTGACCCTAGGGTGCCCTGCCTGTCCCCTAGGTGTCCCTGGGAGTGCCCTGGCTGTCACCTAGGTGTCCCTGGGGGTCCCTGGCTGTCCCCTAGTTGTCCCTGGGGGAGCCCTGGCTGTCCCAAGGGTGCCCTGCCTGTCCCCTAGGTGTCCCTGGGAGTGCCCTGCCTGTCCCCGAGGTGTCCCTGGGGGTGCCCTGGCTGTCCTTGGGGTGCTCTGGCTGTCCCCTAGGTGTCCCTGGAGTGCCCTGACTGTCCCCTAGGTGTCCCTGGGGGTTCCCTGGCTGTCCACTAGTTGTCCCTGGGGGAGCCCTGGCTGACCCTAGGGTGCCCTGCCTGTCCCCTAGGTGTCCCTGGTAGTGCCCTGGCTGTCCCCTAGGTGTTCCTGGGGTCCCCTGGGTGTCCCCGGGGGTGCCCTGGCTGTTCCTGTGGTGCCCTGGCTGTCTTCTAGGTGTCCCTGGGGGGCCCTGGCTGTCTCCTCGGTGTCCCTGGGGGTGCCCTGGGTGTCCCTGGGGGTGCCCTGGGTGTCCCTGGGGTGCCCTGGGGGTGCCCTGGCTGTCCCGTAGGTGTCCCAGGGCTGCCCTGGCTGTCCCATAGGTGTCCCTGGGGGTGCCCTGGCTGTTCCTTAGGTGTCCCTGGGGGTGCCCTGGCTGTCCCTTAGGTGTCCCTGGGGGTTCCCTGGCTATCTGTGGGGTGCCGTGGCTGCCTCTGGGGTGCCCTTGATGTCCCCTAGGTGTCCCTGGGGTGCCCTGAGTGTCCCTGTGGGTGCCCTGGCTGTCCCCTAGGTGTCCCTGGGGTGCCCTGGCTGTCCTTTAGGTGTCCCTGGGGGTGCCCTGGCTGTCCCCTAGGTGTCCCTGCCTCGCTCGTATCCTCGACTCCGCCTCCGGCGCCATGGTGACACCCCTTCCAGTCTGGACCGGTGTGGCCACACCCCCTCCCCTGGGGCCATTAGACCCATCCCAGTACAGACCAGTAAGGCACCGTGTGCCCACCATGGACCCCCACACGCCTGCCAGTTCGTCCCAGTCCACTCCCCGTCCATCCCAGTTCTCTCTGATCACCCTCCCAGTGCTCCCAGTCCATCCCAGTCCCGCAGGTGCTGGTGCTTGTGGCTTGATCAGCTGGTGCCTGTCCGCAACGTGGAGCGGGTCAAATGAGGCCTCAGGGGGAGGGGGGGGCGGATTTTGGGGGGTCCTGGGGGTCCCGAGTTGTCCTGGAGGGGTTTGGGGGGTCTGCGGGGAGTCTCAAGGGGCTGCTGTGGGTGTTTTTCGGGGATCTTCGGGAGGTTTGGGCGGCCCATTTGAGGCATCAAAGGAACCTGAGGAGGGTTTTGCGGGCTCCTGGAGGTCGGGGGGGCCCTGGGGGTGGTTTGGGGGGCACTGGGGGGTTCCAGCCCGTGACCCCCCCCCGTTTTTGACCCCCCCCCCCCCCGAGCTGTTTCGGTCTCATCGACGCCCTCCTGAAGCCCAAGGGGGGGTGGGCGCTGGGCCCCCCCCGCTGCCCCCTCCCCCTGCCACCCCCGCGACGCCCTGCAGGTGAGGGACCCCCAAAAACCCCTCCCCAGACCCCAAATTCACCCCTGGGACCCCAAAAAACCCCCAAAACCTCTCCCCGGACCCCAAATTCACCCCTGAGGCCCCAAAAAACCCCCAAACCCCTCCCCATGAACCCCAAATCCACCCCTGGGACCCCCCAAAACCTCCCCAGGACCCCAGATCCACCCCGGGACCCCCAAATCCATCCCTTGGACCCCCAAAAACCCCCAAATCCATCCCTGGGACCCCCCCAAAACCTCCCTTCAAACCCCAAATTCACCCCTCGGACCTCCAGAATCCTTCCACAGGACCCCTCAGGGGTCGTTCCCCACGAAAAAGTGCGGGAAACGTGAGGGGAGAAAAAGGGCGGGAAACGTGAGGGGAGAAAAAGGGCGGGATCAAGTGGAGGGGATCAATGGAATTTTGGGGGGGGTCAGCGACGCTGAGGAAGGATCAATGGAATATTGGGGGGGCATCAATGACATTGGGGGGGTCAGTGACACTCGGGTGGGGATCAATGATGCTGTGGGGGGGTCGATATCAGCTCGAGGGGCGGCCATGGGTTTTTGGGGGGCCGCAACGCAGGCATCCGTGCTGGGTTTGGAGCGGGGGGGCCCCTTCAACCTCTGGGGGGGGCCCTGGCTGTCCCCTGGCTGTACCTGGGGGTGCCCTGGCTGTCCCCTAGGTGTCCCTGGGGATGCCCTGGAGTCCCTGGGGGTGCCCTGGCTGTCCCTGGGGGTCCCTGGCTGTCCCCTAGGTGTCCCTGGGGTGCCCTGGCTGTCCCCTAGGTGTCCCTGGGGGTGCCCTGGCTATCCCTGGGGGTCCCTGGCTGTCCCATAGGTGTCCCTAGGGGTGCCTTGTCTGTCCCTGGGGGGGCCCTGGGTGTACCCTGGTGTCCCTGGGAGGGCCCTGGCTGTCCCCTAAGTGTCCCTGGGGGTGCCCTGGCTGTCCCTGGTGTGCCCTAGCTGTCCCCTACGTGTCCCTGGGGGTGCCCTGGGTGTCCCTGAGGTGCTCTAGGGGTGCCCCGGCTGTCCCTGGGGGGTACCCTGGCTGTCCCCTAGGGGTCCCTGGGGGTACCCTGGCTGTCCCTGGGGTGCCCTGGCTGTCCCCTAGGTGTCCCTGGGGGTGACCTGCCTGTCCCCTAGGTGTCCCTGGAGGTGCCCTGGCTGTCCCCTTGGTGTCCCTGGGGGTGCCCTGGCTGTCCCATAGGTGTTTCTGGAGGTGCCCTGGCTGTCCCCTTGGTGTCCCTGGGGGTGCCCTGGGTGTCCCTGGGGTGCCCTGGCTGTCCCCTAGGTGTCCCCGGGGATGCCCTGGCTATCCCTGGGGGGGCCCTGGCTGTCCCTGGGGTGCCCTGCCTGTCCCCTAGGTGTCCCTGGGGGTGCCCTGGCTGTCCCCTTGGTGTCCCTGGGGTACCCTGGCTGTCCCTTATGTGTCCCTGGGGGTGCCCAGGGTGTCCCTGGGGTGCCTTGCTGTCCCCTAGGTGTCCCTGGGGGTGCCCTGCCTTTCCCCGAGGTGTCCCTGGGGATGCCCTGGAGTCCCTGGGGGTGCCCTGGCTGTCCCTGGGGGTCCCTGGCTGTCCCCTAGGTGTCCCTGGGGTGCCCTGGCTTTCCCTGGGGTGCCCTGGCTGTCCCCTAGGTGTCCTTGGGGTGCCTTGCTGTCCCCAAGGCGTCCCTGGGGTGCCCTGGCTGTCCCCTAGGTGTCCCTGGGGGTGCCCTGGCTGTCCCATAGGTGTCCCTAGGGGTGCCTTGTCTGTCCCTGGGGGGGCCCTGGGTGTACCCTGGTGTCCCTGGGAGGGCCCTGGCTGTCCCCTAAGTGTCCCTGGGGGTGCTCTGGTGTCCCTGGGGATGCCCTAGCTGTCCCCTACGTGTCCCTGGGGGTGCCCTGGGTGTCCCTGGGGTGCCCTGGCTGTCCCCTAGGTGTCCCTGGGGGTGCCCTGGCTGTCCCTGGTGTGCCCTAGCTGTCCCTTACGTGTCCCTGGGGGTGCCCTGGGTGTCCCTGGTGTGCCCTAGCTGTCCCCTACGTGTCCCTGGGGGTGCCCTGGGTGTCCCTGGGGTGCCCTGGCTGTCCCCTAGGTGTCCCTGGGGGTGCCCTGGCTGTCCCTGGTGTGCCCTAGCTGTCCCCTACGTGTCCCTGGGGGTACCCTGGCTGTCCCCTAGGGGTCCCTGGGGGTACCCTGGCTGTCCCTGGGGTGCCCTGGCTGTCCCCTAGGTGTCCCTGGGGGTGACCTGCCTGTCCCCTAGGTGTCCCTGGGGGTGCCCTGGCTGTCCCTGGTGTGCCCTAGCTGTCCCCTACGTGTCCCTGGGGGTACCCTGGCTGTCCCCTAGTTGTCCCTGGGGGAGCCCTGGCTGACCCTAGGGTGCCCTGCCTGTCCCCTAGGTGTCCCTGGGAGTGCCCTGGCTGTCACCTAGGTGTCCCTGGGGGTCCCTGGCTGTCCCCTAGTTGTCCCTGGGGGAGCCCTGGCTGTCCCAAGGGTGCCCTGCCTGTCCCCTAGGTGTCCCTGGGAGTGCCCTGGCTGTCCCCTAGGTGTCCCTGGGGGTGCCCTGGGTGTCCCTCTGGGTACCCTGGCTGTCGCCTAGGTGTCCCTGGGGTCCCCTGGGTGTCCCCGGGGGTGCCCTGGCTGTTCCTGTGGTGCCCTGGCTGTCTTCTAGGTGTCCCTGGGGCTGCCCTGGCTGTCCCTGGGGTGCCCAGGCTTTCCTATAGGTGTCCCTGGGGGTGCCCTGGCTGTCCCGTAGGTGTCCCAGGGCTGCCCTGGCTGTTCCTTAGGTGTCCCTGGGGGTGCCCTGGCTATCTGTGGGGTGCCGTGGCTGCCTCTGGGGTGCCCTTGATGTCCCCTAGGTGTCCCTGGGGTGCCCTGAGTGTCCCTGGGGTGCCCTGGCTGTCCCCAAGGCGTCCCTGGGGTGCCCTGGCTGTCCCCTAGGTGTCCCTGGGGGTGCCCTGGCTGTCCCTGGGGGTCCCTGGCTGTCCCATAGGTGTCCCTAGGGGTGCCTTGTCTGTCCCTGGGGGGGCCCTGGGTGTACCCTGGTGTCCCTGGGAGGGCCCTGGCTGTCCCCTAAGTGTCCCTGGGGGTGCTCTGGTGTCCCTGGGGATGCCCTGGCTGTCCCCTAGCTGTCCCTGGGGGTGCCCTGGGTGTCCCTGGGGTGCCCTGGCTGTCCCCTAGGTGTCCCTGGGGGTGCCCTGGCTGTCCCTGGTGTGCCCTAGCTGTCCCCTACGTGTCCCTGGGGGTGCCCTGGGTGTCCCTGAGGTGCTCTAGGGGTGCCCCGGCTGTCCCTGGGGGTGCCCAGGCTGTCCCCTAGGGGTCCCTGGGGGTACCCTGGCTGTCCCTGGGGTGCCCTGGCTGTCCCCTAGGTGTCCCTGGGGTGCCGTGGCTGTCCCCTTGGTGTCCCTGGGGGTGACCTCCCTGTCCCCTAGGTGTCCCTGGAAGTGCCCTGGCTGTCCCCTTGGTGTCCCTGGGGGTGCCCTGGCTGTCCCATAGGTGTCCCTGGAGGTGCCCTGGCTGTCCCCTTGGTGTCCCTGGGGGTGCCCTGGGTGTCCCTCGGGTGCCCTGGCTGTCCCCTAGGTGTCCCCGGGGATACCCTGGCTATCCCTGGGGGGGCCCTGGCTGTCCCTGGGGTGCCCTAGCTGTCCCCTAGGTGTCCCTGGGGGTGCCCTGGCTGTCCCCTTGGTGTCCCTGGGGTACCCTGGCTGTCCCTTATGTGTCCCTGGGGGTGCCCAGGGTGTCCCTGGGGTGCCTTGCTGTCCCCTAGATGTCCCTGGGGGTGCCCTGCCTGTCCCCGAGGTGTCCCTGGGGGTGCCCTGGCTGTCCTTGGGGTGCTCTGGCTGTCCCCTAGGTGTCCCTGGAGTGCCCTGACTGTCCCCTAGGTGTCCCTGGGGGTGCCCTGGCTGTCCCTGGGGGTCCCTGGCTGTCCCATAGGTGTCCCTAGGGGTGCCTTGTCTGTCCCTGGGGGGGCCCTGGGTGTACCCTGGTGTCCCTGGGAGGGCCCTGGCTGTCCCCTAAGTGTCCCTGGGGGTGCTCTGGTGTCCCTGGGGATGCCCTAGCTGTCCCCTACGTGTCCCTGGGGGTGCCCTGGGTGTCCCTGGGGTGCCCTGGCTGTCCCCTAGGTGTCCCTGGGGGTGCCCTGGCTGTCCCTGGTGTGCCCTAGCTGTCCCTTACGTGTCCCTGGGGGTGCCCTGGGTGTCCCTGGTGTGCCCTAGCTGTCCCCTACGTGTCCCTGGGGGTGCCCTGGGTGTCCCTGGGGTGCCCTGGCTGTCCCCTAGGTGTCCCTGGGGGTGCCCTGGCTGTCCCTGGTGTGCCCTAGCTGTCCCCTACGTGTCCCTGGGGGTACCCTGGCTGTCCCCTAGGGGTCCCTGGGGGTACCCTGGCTGTCCCTGGGGTGCCCTGGCTGTCCCCTAGGTGTCCCTGGGGGTGACCTGCCTGTCCCCTAGGTGTCCCTGGGGGTGCCCTGGCTGTCCCTGGTGTGCCCTAGCTGTCCCCTACGTGTCCCTGGGGGTACCCTGGCTGTCCCCTAGTTGTCCCTGGGGGAGCCCTGGCTGACCCTAGGGTGCCCTGCCTGTCCCCTAGGTGTCCCTGGGAGTGCCCTGGCTGTCACCTAGGTGTCCCTGGGGGTCCCTGGCTGTCCCCTAGTTGTCCCTGGGGGAGCCCTGGCTGTCCCCAGGGTGCCCTGCCTGTCCCCTAGGTGTCCCTGGGAGTGCCCTGGCTGTCCCCTAGGTGTCCCTGGGGGTGCCCTGGGTGTCCCTCTGGGTGCCCTGGCTGTCGCCTAGGTGTCCCTGGGGTCCCCTGGGTGTCCCCGGGGGTGCCCTGGCTGTTCCTGTGGTGCCCTGGCTGTCTTCTAGGTGTCCCTGGGGCTGCCCTGGCTGTCCCTGGGGTGCCCAGGCTTTCCTATAGGTGTCCCTGGGGGTGCCCTGGCTGTTCCTTAGGTGTCCCTGGGGGTGCCCTGGCTATCTGTGGGGTGCCGTGGCTGCCTCTGGGGTGCCCTTGATGTCCCCTAGGTGTCCCTGGGGTGCCCTGAGTGTCCCTGGGGTGCCCTGGCTGTCCCCAAGGCGTCCCTGGGGTGCCCTGGCTGTCCCCTAGGTGTCCCTGGGGGTGCCCTGGCTGTCCCTGGGGGTCCCTGGCTGTCCCATAGGTGTCCCTAGGGGTGCCTTGTCTGTCCCTGGGGGGGCCCTGGGTGTACCCTGGTGTCCCTGGGAGGGCCCTGGCTGTCCCCTAAGTGTCCCTGGGGGTGCTCTGGTGTCCCTGGGGATGCCCTGGCTGTCCCCTAGCTGTCCCTGGGGGTGCCCTGGGTGTCCCTGGGGTGCCCTGGCTGTCCCCTAGGTGTCCCTGGGGGTGCCCTGGCTGTCCCTGGTGTGCCCTAGCTGTCCCCTACGTGTCCCTGGGGGTGCCCTGGGTGTCCCTGAGGTGCTCTAGGGGTGCCCCGGCTGTCCCTGGGGGTGCCCAGGCTGTCCCCTAGGGGTCCCTGGGGGTACCCTGGCTGTCCCTGGGGTGCCCTGGCTGTCCCCTAGGTGTCCCTGGGGTGCCGTGGCTGTCCCCTTGGTGTCCCTGGGGGTGACCTCTCCCTGTCCCCTAGGTGTCCCTGGAAGTGCCCTGGCTGTCCCCTTGGTGTCCCTGGGGGGTGCCCTGGCTGTCCCATAGGTGTCCCTGGAGGTGCCCTGGCTGTCCCCTTGGTGTCCCTGGGGGTGCCCTGGGTGTCCCTGGGGGTGCCCTGGCTGTCCCCTAGGTGTCCCCGGGGATACCCTGGCTATCCCTGGGGGGGCCCTGGCTGTCCCTGGGGGTGCCCTAGCTGTCCCCTAGGTGTCCCTGGGGGGTGCCCCTGGCTGTCCCCTGTGGTGTCCCTGGAGGTACCCTGGCTGTCCCCTTATGTGTCCCTGGGGGGTGCCCAGGGTGTCCCTGGGGTGCCTTTGCTGTCCCCTAGATGTCCCTGTGGGGTGCCCTGCCTGTCCCGAGGTGTCCCCTGGGGGTGCCCTGGCTGTCCTTGGGGTGCTCTGTGCTGTCCCCTAGGTGTCCCTGGAGTGCCCTGGCTGTCCCCCTAGGTGTCCCTGGGGGGTGCCCTGGGTGTCCCTCTGGGTGCCCTGGCTGTCCCCTAGGTGTCCCTGGGGTCCCCTGGGTGTCCCCCGGGGGTGCCCTGGCTGTTCCTGTGGTGCCCTGGCTGTCTTCTAGGTGTCCCTGGGGGGGCCCTGGCTGTCTCCTCGGTGTCCCTGGGGGTGCCCTGGGTGTCCCCTGGGGGGTGCCCTGGGTGTCCCTGGGGTGCCCTGGGGGTGACCTGGCTGTCCCCGTAGGTGTCCCAGGGCTGCCCTGGCTGTCCTATAGGTGTCCCTGGGTGTGCCCTGGCTGTTCCTTAGGTGTCCCTGGGGGTGCCCTGGCTGTCCCTTAGGTGTCCCTGGGGGTTCCCTGGCTATCTGTGGGGTGCCGTGGCTGCCTCTGGGGTGCCCTTGATGTCCCCTAGGTGTCCCTGGGGTGCCCTGGCTGTCCCCTAGGTGTCCCTGGGGTGCCCTGGCTGTCCTTTAGGTGTCCCTGGGGGTGCCCTGGCTGTCCCCTAGGTGTCCCTGCCTCGCTCGTATCCTCGACTCCGCCTCCGGCGCCATGGTGACACCCCCTCCCAGTCTGGACCGGTGTGGCCACACCCCCTCCCCTGGGGCCATTAGACCCATCCCAGTACAGACCAGTAAGGCACCGTGTGCCCACCATGGACCCCCACACGCCTGCCAGTTCGTCCCAGTCCACTCCCCGTCCATCCCAGTTCTCTCTGATCACCCTCCCAGTGCTCCCAGTCCATCCCAGTCCCGCAGGTGCTGGTGCTTGTGGCTTGATCAGCTGGTGCCTGTCCGCAACGTGGAGCGGGTCAAATGAGGCCTCAGGGGGAGGGGGGGGGCGGATTTTGGGGGGTCCTGGGGGTCCCGAGTTGTCCTGGAGGGGTTTGGGGGGTCTGCGGGGAGTCTCAAGGGGCTGCTGTGGGTGTTTTTCGGGGATCTTCGGGAGGTTTGGGCGGCCCATTTGAGGCATCAAAGGAACCTGAGGAGGGTTTTGCGGGCTCCTGGAGGTCGGGGGGGCCCTGGGGGTGGTTTGGGGGGGCACTGGGGGGTTCCAGCCCGTGACCCCCCCCCCGTTTTTGACCCCCCCCCCCCCCCCCCGAGCTGTTTCGGTCTCATCGACGCCCTCCTGAAGCCCAAGGGGGGGTGGGCGCTGGGCCCCCCCCCGCTGCCCCCCTCCCCCTGCCACCCCCGCGACGCCCTGCAGGTGAGGGACCCCCAAAAACCCCTCCCCAGACCCCAAATTCACCCCTGGGACCCCAAAAAAACCCCCAAAACCTCTCCCCGGACCCCAAATTCACCCCTGAGGCCCCAAAAAACCCCCAAACCCCTCCCCATGAACCCCAAATCCACCCCTGGGACCCCCCAAAACCTCCCCAGGACCCCAGATCCACCCCGGGACCCGCAAATCCATCCCTTGGACCCCCAAAAACCCCCAAATCCATCCCTGGGACCCCCCAAAACCTCCCTTCAAACCCCAAATTCACCCCTCGGACCTCCAGAATCCTTCCACAGGACCCCTCAGGGGTCGTTCCCCACGAAAAAGTGCGGGAAACGTGAGGGGAGAAAAAGGGCGGGAAACGTGAGGGGAGAAAAAGGGCGGGATCAAGTGGAGGGGATCAATGGAATTTTGGGGGGGGTCAGCGACGCTGAGGAAGGATCAATGGAATATTGGGGGGGCATCAATGACATTGGGGGGGGTCAGTGACACTCGGGTGGGGATCAATGATGCTGTGGGGGGGTCGATATCAGCTCGAGGGGCGGCCATGGGTTTTTGGGGGGCCGCAACGCAGGCATCCGTGCTGGGTTTGGAGCGGGGGGGCCCCTTCAACCTCTGGGGGGGCCCTGGCTGTCCCCTGGCTGTACCTGGGGGTGCCCTGGCTGTCCCCTAGGTGTCCCTGGGGATGCCCTGGAGTCCCTGGGGGTGCCCTGGCTGTCCCTGGGGGTCCCTGGCTGTGCCCTAGGTGTCCCTGGGGTGCCCTGGCTGTCCCCTAGGTGTCCCTGGGGGTGCCCTGGCTATCCCTGGGGGTCCCTGGCTGTCCCATAGGTGTCCCTAGGGGTGCCTTGTCTGTCCCTGGGGGGGCCCTGGGTGTACCCTGGTGTCCCTGGGAGGGCCCTGGCTGTCCCCTAAGTGTCCCTGGGGGTGCCCTGGCTGTCCCTGGTGTGCCCTAGCTGTCCCCTACGTGTCCCTGGGGGTGCCCTGGGTGTCCCTGAGGTGCTCTAGGGGTGCCCCGGCTGTCCCTGGGGGGTACCCTGGCTGTCCCCTAGGGGTCCCTGGGGGTACCCTGGCTGTCCCTGGGGTGCCCTGGCTGTCCCCTAGGTGTCCCTGGGGGTGACCTGCCTGTCCCCTAGGTGTCCCTGGAGGTGCCCTGGCTGTCCCCTTGGTGTCCCTGGGGGTGCCCTGGCTGTCCCATAGGTGTTTCTGGAGGTGCCCTGGCTGTCCCCTTGGTGTCCCTGGGGGTGCCCTGGGTGTCCCTGGGGTGCCCTGGCTGTCCCCTAGGTGTCCCCGGGGATGCCCTGGCTATCCCTGGGGGGGCCCTGGCTGTCCCTGGGGTGCCCTGCCTGTCCCCTAGGTGTCCCTGGGGGTGCCCTGCCTGTCCCCTTGGTGTCCCTGGGGTACCCTGGCTGTCCCTTATGTGTCCCTGGGGGTGCCCAGGGTGTCCCTGGGGTGCCTTGCTGTCCCCTAGGTGTCCCTGGGGGTGCCCTGCCTTTCCCCGAGGTGTCCCTGGGGATGCCCTGGAGTCCCTGGGGGTGCCCTGGCTGTCCCTGGGGGTCCCTGGCTGTCCCCTAGGTGTCCCTGGGGTGCCCTGGCTTTCCCTGGGGTGCCCTGGCTGTCCCCTAGGTGTCCTTGGGGTGCCTTGCTGTCCCCAAGGCGTCCCTGGGGTGCCCTGGCTGTCCCCTAGGTGTCCCTGGGGGTGCCCTGGCTGTCCCATAGGTGTCCCTAGGGGTGCCTTGTCTGTCCCTGGGGGGGCCCTGGGTGTACCCTGGTGTCCCTGGGAGGGCCCTGGCTGTCCCCTAAGTGTCCCTGGGGGTGCTCTGGTGTCCCTGGGGATGCCCTAGCTGTCCCCTACGTGTCCCTGGGGGTGCCCTGGGTGTCCCTGGGGTGCCCTGGCTGTCCCCTAGGTGTCCCTGGGGGTGCCCTGGCTGTCCCTGGTGTGCCCTAGCTGTCCCTTACGTGTCCCTGGGGGTGCCCTGGGTGTCCCTGGTGTGCCCTAGCTGTCCCCTACGTGTCCCTGGGGGTGCCCTGGGTGTCCCTGGGGTGCCCTGGCTGTCCCCTAGGTGTCCCTGGGGGTGCCCTGGCTGTCCCTGGTGTGCCCTAGCTGTCCCCTACGTGTCCCTGGGGGTACCCTGGCTGTCCCCTAGGGGTCCCTGGGGGTACCCTGGCTGTCCCTGGGGTGCCCTGGCTGTCCCCTAGGTGTCCCTGGGGGTGACCTGCCTGTCCCCTAGGTGTCCCTGGGGGTGCCCTGGCTGTCCCTGGTGTGCCCTAGCTGTCCCCTACGTGTCCCTGGGGGTACCCTGGCTGTCCCCTAGTTGTCCCTGGGGGAGCCCTGGCTGACCCTAGGGTGCCCTGCCTGTCCCCTAGGTGTCCCTGGGAGTGCCCTGGCTGTCACCTAGGTGTACCTGGGGGTCCCTGGCTGTCCCCTAGTTGTCCCTGGGGGAGCCCTGGCTGTCCCAAGGGTGCCCTGCCTGTCCCCTAGGTGTCCCTGGGAGTGCCCTGGCTGTCCCCTAGGTGTCCCTGGGGGTGCCCTGGGTGTCCCTCTGGGTGCCCTGGCTGTCGCCTAGGTGTCCCTGGGGTCCCCTGGGTGTCCCCGGGGGTGCCCTGGCTGTTCCTGTGGTGCCCTGGCTGTCTTCTAGGTGTCCCTGGGGCTGCCCTGGCTGTCCCTGGGGTGCCCAGGCTTTCCTATAGGTGTCCCAGGGCTGCCCTGGCTGTTCCTTAGGTGTCCCTGGGGGTGCCCTGGCTATCTGTGGGGTGCCGTGGCTGCCTCTGGGGTGCCCTTGATGTCCCCTAGGTGTCCCTGGGGTGCCCTGAGTGTCCCTGGGGTGCCCTGGCTGTCCCCAAGGCGTCCCTGGGGTGCCCTGGCTGTCCCCTAGGTGTCCCTGGGGGTGCCCTGGCTGTCCCTGGGGGTCCCTGGCTGTCCCATAGGTGTCCCTAGGGGTGCCTTGTCTGTCCCTGGGGGGGCCCTGGGTGTACCCTGGTGTCCCTGGGAGGGCCCTGGCTGTCCCCTAAGTGTCCCTGGGGGTGCTCTGGTGTCCCTGGGGATGCCCTGGCTGTCCCCTAGCTGTCCCTGGGGGTGCCCTGGGTGTCCCTGGGGTGCCCTGGCTGTCCCCTAGGTGTCCCTGGGGGTGACCTGCCTGTCCCTGGTGTGCCCTAGCTGTCCCCTACGTGTCCCTGGGGGTGCCCTGGCTGTCCCCTAGGTGTCCCTGGGGTGCCCTGGCTGTCCTTTAGGTGTCCCTGGGGGTGCCCTGGCTGTCCCCTAGGTGTCCCTGGGGTGCCCTGGCTGTCCTTTAGGTGTCCCTGGGGGTGCCCTGGCTGTCACCTAGGTGTCCCTGGGGGTCCCTGGCTGTCCCCTAGTTGTCCCTGGGGGAGCCCTGGCTGTCCCAAGGGTGCCCTGCCTGTCCCCTAGGTGTCCCTGGGAGTGCCCTGCCTGTCCCCGAGGTGTCCCTGGGGGTGCCCTGGCTGTCCTTGGGGTGCTCTGGCTGTCCCCTAGGTGTCCCTGGAGTGCCCTGACTGTCCCCTAGGTGTCCCTGGGGGTTCCCTGGCTGTCCACTAGTTGTCCCTGGGGGAGCCCTGGCTGACCCTAGGGTGCCCTGCCTGTCCCCTAGGTGTCCCTGGTAGTGCCCTGGCTGTCCCCTAGGTGTTCCTGGGGTCCCCTGGGTGTCCCCGGGGGTGCCCTGGCTGTTCCTGTGGTGCCCTGGCTGTCTTCTAGGTGTCCCTGGGGGGCCCTGGCTGTCTCCTCGGTGTCCCTGGGGGTGCCCTGGGTGTCCCTGGGGGTGCCCTGGGTGTCCCTGGGGTGCCCTGGGGGTGCCCTGGCTGTCCCGTAGGTGTCCCAGGGCTGCCCTGGCTGTCCCATAGGTGTCCCTGGGGGTGCCCTGGCTGTTCCTTAGGTGTCCCTGGGGGTGCCCTGGCTGTCCCTTAGGTGTCCCTGGGGGTTCTCTGGCTATCTGTGGGGTGCCGTGGCTGCCTCTGGGGTGCCCTTGATGTCCCCTAGGTGTCCCTGGGGTGCCCTGAGTGTCCCTGTGGGTGCCCTGGCTGTCCCCTAGGTGTCCCTGGGGTGCCCTGGCTGTCCTTTAGGTGTCCCTGGGGGTGCCCTGGCTGTCCCCTAGGTGTCCCTGCCTCGCTCGTATCCTCGACTCCGCCTCCGGCGCCATGGTGACACCCCTTCCAGTCTGGACCGGTGTGGCCACACCCCCTCCCCTGGGGCCATTAGACCCATCCCAGTACAGACCAGTAAGGCACCGTGTGCCCACCATGGACCCCCACACGCCTGCCAGTTCGTCCCAGTCCACTCCCCGTCCATCCCAGTTCTCTCTGATCACCCTCCCAGTGCTCCCAGTCCATCCCAGTCCCGCAGGTGCTGGTGCTTGTGGCTTGATCAGCTGGTGCCTGTCCGCAACGTGGAGCGGGTCAAATGAGGCCTCAGGGGGAGGGGGGGGCGGATTTTGGGGGGTCCTGGGGGTCCCGAGTTGTCCTGGAGGGGTTTGGGGGGTCTGCGGGGAGTCTCAAGGGGCTGCTGTGGGTGTTTTTCGGGGATCTTCGGGAGGTTTGGGCGGCCCATTTGAGGCATCAAAGGAACCTGAGGAGGGTTTTGCGGGCTCCTGGAGGTCGGGGGGGCCCTGGGGGTGGTTTGGGGGGCACTGGGGGGTTCCAGCCCGTGACCCCCCCCCGTTTTTGACCCCCCCCCCCCCCCCCCCCGAGCTGTTTCGGTCTCATCGACGCCCTCCTGAAGCCCAAGGGGGGGTGGGCGCTGGGCCCCCCCCGCTGCCCCCTCCCCCTGCCACCCCCCGCGACGCCCTGCAGGTGAGGGACCCCCAAAAACCCCTCCCCAGACCCCAAATTCACCCCTGGGACCCCAAAAAACCCCCAAAACCTCTCCCCGGACCCCAAATTCACCCCTGAGGCCCCAAAAAACCCCCAAACCCCTCCCCATGAACCCCAAATCCACCCCTGGGACCCCCCAAAACCTCCCCAGGACCCCAGATCCACCCCGGGACCCCCCAAATCCATCCCTTGGACCCCCAAAAACCCCCAAATCCATCCCTGGGACCCCCCCAAAACCTCCCTTCAAACCCCAAATTCACCCCTCGGACCTCCAGAATCCTTCCACAGGACCCCTCAGGGGTCGTTCCCCACGAAAAAGTGCGGGAAACGTGAGGGGAGAAAAAGGGCGGGAAACGTGAGGGGAGAAAAAGGGCGGGATCAAGTGGAGGGGATCAATGGAATTTTGGGGGGGGTCAGCGACGCTGAGGAAGGATCAATGGAATATTGGGGGGGCATCAATGACATTGGGGGGGTCAGTGACACTCGGGTGGGGATCAATGATGCTGTGGGGGGGTCGATATCAGCTCGAGGGGCGGCCATGGGTTTTTGGGGGGCCGCAACGCAGGCATCCGTGCTGGGTTTGGAGCGGGGGGGCCCCTTCAACCTCTGGGGGGGCCCTGGCTGTCCCCTGGCTGTACCTGGGGGTGCCCTGGCTGTCCCCTAGGTGTCCCTGGGGATGCCCTGGAGTCCCTGGGGGTGCCCTGGCTGTCCCTGGGGGTCCCTGGCTGTCCCCTAGGTGTCCCTGGGGTGCCCTGGCTGTCCCCTAGGTGTCCCTGGGGGTGCCCTGGCTATCCCTGGGGGTCCCTGGCTGTCCCATAGGTGTCCCTAGGGGTGCCTTGTCTGTCCCTGGGGGGGCCCTGGGTGTACCCTGGTGTCCCTGGGAGGGCCCTGGCTGTCCCCTAAGTGTCCCTGGGGGTGCCCTGGCTGTCCCTGGTGTGCCCTAGCTGTCCCCTACGTGTCCCTGGGGGTGCCCTGGGTGTCCCTGAGGTGCTCTAGGGGTGCCCCGGCTGTCCCTGGGGGGTACCCTGGCTGTCCCCTAGGGGTCCCTGGGGGTACCCTGGCTGTCCCTGGGGTGCCCTGGCTGTCCCCTAGGTGTCCCTGGGGGTGACCTGCCTGTCCCCTAGGTGTCCCTGGAGGTGCCCTGGCTGTCCCCTTGGTGTCCCTGGGGGTGCCCTGGCTGTCCCATAGGTGTTTCTGGAGGTGCCCTGGCTGTCCCCTTGGTGTCCCTGGGGGTGCCCTGGGTGTCCCTGGGGTGCCCTGGCTGTCCCCTAGGTGTCCCCGGGGATGCCCTGGCTATCCCTGGGGGGGCCCTGGCTGTCCCTGGGGTGCCCTGCCTGTCCCCTAGGTGTCCCTGGGGGTGCCCTGGCTGTCCCCTTGGTGTCCCTGGGGTACCCTGGCTGTCCCTTATGTGTCCCTGGGGGTGCCCAGGGTGTCCCTGGGGTGCCTTGCTGTCCCCTAGGTGTCCCTGGGGGTGCCCTGCCTTTCCCCGAGGTGTCCCTGGGGATGCCCTGGAGTCCCTGGGGGTGCCCTGGCTGTCCCTGGGGGTCCCTGGCTGTCCCCTAGGTGTCCCTGGGGTGCCCTGGCTTTCCCTGGGGTGCCCTGGCTGTCCCCTAGGTGTCCTTGGGGTGCCTTGCTGTCCCCAAGGCGTCCCTGGGGTGCCCTGGCTGTCCCCTAGGTGTCCCTGGGGGTGCCCTGGCTGTCCCATAGGTGTCCCTAGGGGTGCCTTGTCTGTCCCTGGGGGGGCCCTGGGTGTACCCTGGTGTCCCTGGGAGGGCCCTGGCTGTCCCCTAAGTGTCCCTGGGGGTGCTCTGGTGTCCCTGGGGATGCCCTAGCTGTCCCCTACGTGTCCCTGGGGGTGCCCTGGGTGTCCCTGGGGTGCCCTGGCTGTCCCCTAGGTGTCCCTGGGGGTGCCCTGGCTGTCCCTGGTGTGCCCTAGCTGTCCCTTACGTGTCCCTGGGGGTGCCCTGGGTGTCCCTGGTGTGCCCTAGCTGTCCCCTACGTGTCCCTGGGGGTGCCCTGGGTGTCCCTGGGGTGCCCTGGCTGTCCCCTAGGTGTCCCTGGGGGTGCCCTGGCTGTCCCTGGTGTGCCCTAGCTGTCCCCTACGTGTCCCTGGGGGTACCCTGGCTGTCCCCTAGGGGTCCCTGGGGGTACCCTGGCTGTCCCTGGGGTGCCCTGGCTGTCCCCTAGGTGTCCCTGGGGGTGACCTGCCTGTCCCCTAGGTGTCCCTGGGGGTGCCCTGGCTGTCCCTGGTGTGCCCTAGCTGTCCCCTACGTGTCCCTGGGGGTACCCTGGCTGTCCCCTAGTTGTCCCTGGGGGAGCCCTGGCTGACCCTAGGGTGCCCTGCCTGTCCCCTAGGTGTCCCTGGGAGTGCCCTGGCTGTCACCTAGGTGTCCCTGGGGGTCCCTGGCTGTCCCCTAGTTGTCCCTGGGGGAGCCCTGGCTGTCCCAAGGGTGCCCTGCCTGTCCCCTAGGTGTCCCTGGGAGTGCCCTGGCTGTCCCCTAGGTGTCCCTGGGGGTGCCCTGGGTGTCCCTCTGGGTGCCCTGGCTGTCGCCTAGGTGTCCCTGGGGTCCCCTGGGTGTCCCCGGGGGTGCCCTGGCTGTTCCTGTGGTGCCCTGGCTGTCTTCTAGGTGTCCCTGGGGCTGCCCTGGCTGTCCCTGGGGTGCCCAGGCTTTCCTATAGGTGTCCCAGGGCTGCCCTGGCTGTTCCTTAGGTGTCCCTGGGGGTGCCCTGGCTATCTGTGGGGTGCCGTGGCTGCCTCTGGGGTGCCCTTGATGTCCCCTAGGTGTCCCTGGGGTGCCCTGAGTGTCCCTGGGGTGCCCTGGCTGTCCCCAAGGCGTCCCTGGGGTGCCCTGGCTGTCCCCTAGGTGTCCCTGGGGGTGCCCTGGCTGTCCCTGGGGGTCCCTGGCTGTCCCATAGGTGTCCCTAGGGGTGCCTTGTCTGTCCCTGGGGGGGCCCTGGGTGTACCCTGGTGTCCCTGGGAGGGCCCTGGCTGTCCCCTAAGTGTCCCTGGGGGTGCTCTGGTGTCCCTGGGGATGCCCTGGCTGTCCCCTAGCTGTCCCTGGGGGTGCCCTGGGTGTCCCTGGGGTGCCCTGGCTGTCCCCTAGGTGTCCCTGGGGGTGCCCTGGCTGTCCCTGGTGTGCCCTAGCTGTCCCCTACGTGTCCCTGGGGGTGCCCTGGCTGTCCCCTAGGTGTCCCTGGGGTGCCCTGGCTGTCCTTTAGGTGTCCCTGGGGGTGCCCTGGCTGTCCCCTAGGTGTCCCTGCCTCGCTCGTATCCTCGACTCCGCCTCCGGCGCCATGGTGACACCCCTCCCAGTCTGGACCGGTGTGGCCACACCCCCTCCCCTGGGGCCATTAGACCCATCCCAGTACAGACCAGTAAGGCACCGTGTGCCCACCATGGACCCCCACACGCCTGCCAGTTCGTCCCAGTCCACTCCCCGTCCATCCCAGTTCTCTCTGATCACCCTCCCAGTGCTCCCAGTCCATCCCAGTCCCGCAGGTGCTGGTGCTTGTGGCTTGATCAGCTGGTGCCTGTCCGCAACGTGGAGCGGGTCAAATGAGGCCTCAGGGGGAGGGGGGGGCGGATTTTGGGGGGTCCTGGGGGTCCCGAGTTGTCCTGGAGGGGTTTGGGGGGTCTGCGGGGAGTCTCAAGGGGCTGCTGTGGGTGTTTTTCGGGGATCTTCGGGAGGTTTGGGCGGCCCATTTGAGGCATCAAAGGAACCTGAGGAGGGTTTTGCGGGCTCCTGGAGGTCGGGGGGGCCCTGGGGGTGGTTTGGGGGGCACTGGGGGGTTCCAGCCCGTGACCCCCCCCCGTTTTTGACCCCCCCCCCCCCCCCCCCCCGAGCTGTTTCGGTCTCATCGACGCCCTCCTGAAGCCCAAGGGGGGGTGGGCGCTGGGCCCCCCCCGCTGCCCCCTCCCCCTGCCACCCCCGCGACGCCCTGCAGGTGAGGGACCCCCAAAAACCCCTCCCCAGACCCCAAATTCACCCCTGGGACCCCAAAAAACCCCCCAAACCTCTCCCCGGACCCCAAATTCACCCCTGAGGCCCCAAAAAACCCCCAAACCCCTCCCCATGAACCCCAAATCCACCCCTGGGACCCCCCAAAACCTCCCCAGGACCCCAGATCCACCCCGGGACCCCCAAATCCATCCCTTGGACCCCCAAAAACCCCCAAATCCATCCCTGGGACCCCCCAAAACCTCCCTTCAAACCCCAAATTCACCCCTCGGACCTCCAGAATCCTTCCACAGGACCCCTCAGGGGTCGTTCCCCACGAAAAAGTGCGGCAAACGTGAGGGGAGAAAAAGGGCGGGAAACGTGAGGGGAGAAAAAGGGCGGGATCAAGTGGAGGGGATCAATGGAATTTTGGGGGGGGTCAGCGACGCTGAGGAAGGATCAATGGAATATTGGGGGGGCATCAATGACATTGGGGGGGTCAGTGACACTCGGGTGGGGATCAATGATGCTGTGGGGGGGTCGATATCAGCTCGAGGGGCGGCCATGGGTTTTTGGGGGGCCGCAACGCAGGCATCCGTGCTGGGTTTGGAGCGGGGGGGCCCCTTCAACCTCTGGGGGGGCCCTGGCTGTCCCCTGGCTGTACCTGGGGGTGCCCTGGCTGTCCCCTAGGTGTCCCTGGGGATGCCCTGGAGTCCCTGGGGGTGCCCTGGCTGTCCCTGGGGGTCCCTGGCTGTCCCCTAGGTGTCCCTGGGGTGCCCTGGCTTTCCCTGGGGTGCCCTGGCTGTCCCCTAGGTGTCCCTGGGGGTGCCCTGGCTGTCCCTGGGGGTCCCTGGCTGTCCCATAGGTGTCCCTAGGGGTGCCTTGTCTGTCCCTGGGGGGGCCCTGGGTGTACCCTGGTGTCCCTGGGAGGGCCCTGGCTGTCCCCTACGTGTCCCTGGGGGTGCCCTGGGTGTCCCTGGGTTGCCCTGGCTGTCCCCTAGGTGTCCCTGGGGGTGCCCTGGCTGTCCCTGGTGTGCCCTAGCTGTCCCCTACGTGTCCCTGGGGGTGCCCTGGGTGTCCCTGGTGTACTCTAGCTGTCCCCGACGTGTCCCTGGGGGTGCCCTGCCTGTCCCCTAGGTGTCCCTGGGAGTGCCCTGGCTGTCACCTAGGTGTCCCTGGGGGTCCCTGGCTGTCCCCTAGTTGTCCCTGGGGGAGCCCTGGCTGTCCCAAGGGTGCCCTGCCTGTCCCCTAGGTGTCCCTGGGAGTGCCCTGGCTGTCCCCTAGGTGTCCCTGGGGGTGCCCTGGGTGTCCCTCTGGGTGCCCTGGCTATCGCCTAGGTGTCCCTGGGGTCCCCTTGGTGTCCCCGGGGGTGCCCTGGCTGTTCCTGTGGTGCCCTGGCTGTCTTCTAGGTGTTCCTGGGGGGCCCTGGCTGTCCCCTAGGTGTCCCTGGGGTGCCCTGGCTGTCCCCGGGGTGCCCAGGCTTTCCTATAGGTGTCCCTGGGGGTGCCCTGGCTGTCCCCTAGGTGTCCCAGGGCTGCCCTGGCTGTCCCATAGGTGTCCCTGGGGGTGCCCTGGCTGTCCCCTAGGTGTCCCAGGGCTGCCCTGGCTGTCCCATAGGTGTCCCTGGGGGTGCCCTGGCTGTCCCTTAGGTGTCCCTGGGGGTTCCCTGGCTATCTGTGGGGTGCCGTGGCTGCCTCTGGGGTGCCCGTGATGTCCCCTAGGTGTCCCTGGGGTGCCCTGAGTGTCCCTGGGGTGCCCTGGCTGTCCCCTAGGTGTCCTTGGGGTGCCTTGCTGTCCCCAAGGCGTCCCTGGGGTGCCCTGGCTGTCCCCTAGGTGTCCCTGGGGGTGCCCTGGCTGTCCCTGGGGGTCCCTGGCTGTCCCATAGGTGTCCCTAGGGGTGCCCAGGGTGTCCCTGGGGTGCCTTGCTGTCCCCTAGGTGTCCCTGGGGGTGCCCTGCCTTTCCCCGAGGTGTCCCTGGGGATGCCCTGGAGTCCCTGGGGGTGCCCTGGCTGTCCCTGGGGGTCCCTGGCTGTCCCCTAGGTGTCCCTGGGGTGCCCTGGCTTTCCCTGGGGTGCCCTGGCTGTCCCCTAGGTGTCCCTGGGGGTGCCCTGGCTGTCCCTGGGGGTCCCTGGCTGTCCCATAGGTGTCCCTAGGGGTGCCTTGTCTGTCCCTGGGGGGGCCCTGGGTGTACCCTGGTGTCCCTGGGAGGGCCCTGGCTGTCCCCTAAGTGTCCCTGGGGGTGCTCTGGTGTCCCTAGGGATGCCCTAGCTGTCCCCTACGTGTCCCTGGGGGTGCCCTGGGTGTCCCTGGGGTGCCCTGGCTGTCCCCTAGGTGTCCCTGGGGGTGCCCTGGCTGTCCCTGGTGTGCCCTAGCTGTCCCCTACGTGTCCCTGGGGGTGCCCTGGGTGTCCCTGGGGTGCCCTGGCTGTCCCCTAGGTGTCCCTGGGGGTGCCCTGGCTGTCCCTGGTGTGCCCTAGCTGTCCCCTACGTGTCCCTGGGGGTACCCTGGCTGTCCCCTAGGGTCCCTGGGGGTACCCTGGCTGTCCCTGGGGTGCCCTGGCTGTCCCCTAGGTGTCCCTGGGGGTGACCTGCCTGTCCCCTAGGTGTCCCTGGGGGTGCCCTGGCTGTCCCTGGTGTGCTCTAGCTGTCCCCTACGTGTCCCTGGGGGTACCCTGGCTGTCCCCTAGTTGTCCCTGGGGGAGCCCTGGCTGACCCTAGGGTGCCCTGCCTGTCCCCTAGGTGTCCCTGGGAGTGCCCTGGCTGTCACCTAGGTGTCCCTGGGGGTCCCTGGCTGTCCCCTAGTTGTCCCTGGGGGAGCCCTGGCTGTCCCAAGGGTGCCCTGCCTGTCCCCTAGGTGTCCCTGGGAGTGCCCTGCCTGTCCCCGAGGTGTCCCTGGGGGTGCCCTGGCTGTCCTTGGGGTGCTCTGGCTGTCCCCTAGGTGTCCCTGGAGTGCCCTGACTGTCCCCTAGGTGTCCCTGGGGGTTCCCTGGCTGTCCACTAGTTGTCCCTGGGGGAGCCCTGGCTGACCCTAGGGTGCCCTGCCTGTCCCCTAGGTGTCCCTGGTAGTGCCCTGGCTGTCCCCTAGGTGTTCCTGGGGTCCCCTGGGTGTCCCCGGGGGTGCCCTGGCTGTTCCTGTGGTGCCCTGGCTGTCTTCTAGGTGTCCCTGGGGGGCCCTGGCTGTCTCCTCGGTGTCCCTGGGGGTGCCCTGGGTGTCCCTGGGGGTGCCCTGGGTGTCCCTGGGGTGCCCTGGGGGTGCCCTGGCTGTCCCGTAGGTGTCCCAGGGCTGCCCTGGCTGTCCCATAGGTGTCCCTGGGGGTGCCCTGGCTGTTCCTTAGGTGTCCCTGGGGGTGCCCTGGCTGTCCCTTAGGTGTCCCTGGGGGTTCCCTGGCTATCTGTGGGGTGCCGTGGCTGCCTCTGGGGTGCCCTTGATGTCCCCTAGGTGTCCCTGGGGTGCCCTGAGTGTCCCTGTGGGTGCCCTGGCTGTCCCCTAGGTGTCCCTGGGGTGCCCTGGCTGTCCTTTAGGTGTCCCTGGGGGTGCCCTGGCTGTCCCCTAGGTGTCCCTGCCTCGCTCGTATCCTCGACTCCGCCTCCGGCGCCATGGTGACACCCCTTCCAGTCTGGACCGGTGTGGCCACACCCCCTCCCCTGGGGCCATTAGACCCATCCCAGTACAGACCAGTAAGGCACCGTGTGCCCACCATGGACCCCCACACGCCTGCCAGTTCGTCCCAGTCCACTCCCCGTCCATCCCAGTTCTCTCTGATCACCCTCCCAGTGCTCCCAGTCCATCCCAGTCCCGCAGGTGCTGGTGCTTGTGGCTTGATCAGCTGGTGCCTGTCCGCAACGTGGAGCGGGTCAAATGAGGCCTCAGGGGGAGGGGGGGGCGGATTTTGGGGGGTCCTGGGGGTCCCGAGTTGTCCTGGAGGGGTTTGGGGGGTCTGCGGGGAGTCTCAAGGGGCTGCTGTGGGTGTTTTTCGGGGATCTTCGGGAGGTTTGGGCGGCCCATTTGAGGCATCAAAGGAACCTGAGGAGGGTTTTGCGGGCTCCTGGAGGTCGGGGGGGCCCTGGGGGTGGTTTGGGGGGCACTGGGGGGTTCCAGCCCGTGACCCCCCCCCGTTTTTGACCCCCCCCCCCCCCGAGCTGTTTCGGTCTCATCGACGCCCTCCTGAAGCCCAAGGGGGGGTGGGCGCTGGGCCCCCCCCGCTGCCCCCTCCCCCTGCCACCCCCGCGACGCCCTGCAGGTGAGGGACCCCCAAAAACCCCTCCCCAGACCCCAAATTCACCCCTGGGACCCCAAAAAACCCCCAAAACCTCTCCCCGGACCCCAAATTCACCCCTGAGGCCCCAAAAAACCCCCAAACCCCTCCCCATGAACCCCAAATCCACCCCTGGGACCCCCCAAAACCTCCCCAGGACCCCAGATCCACCCCGGGACCCCCAAATCCATCCCTTGGACCCCCAAAAACCCCCAAATCCATCCCTGGGACCCCCCCAAAACCTCCCTTCAAACCCCAAATTCACCCCTCGGACCTCCAGAATCCTTCCACAGGACCCCTCAGGGGTCGTTCCCCACGAAAAAGTGCGGGAAACGTGAGGGGAGAAAAAGGGCGGGAAACGTGAGGGGAGAAAAAGGGCGGGATCAAGTGGAGGGGATCAATGGAATTTTGGGGGGGGTCAGCGACGCTGAGGAAGGATCAATGGAATATTGGGGGGGCATCAATGACATTGGGGGGGTCAGTGACACTCGGGTGGGGATCAATGATGCTGTGGGGGGGTCGATATCAGCTCGAGGGGCGGCCATGGGTTTTTGGGGGGCCGCAACGCAGGCATCCGTGCTGGGTTTGGAGCGGGGGGGCCCCTTCAACCTCTGGGGGGGCCCTGGCTGTCCCCTGGCTGTACCTGGGGGTGCCCTGGCTGTCCCCTAGGTGTCCCTGGGGATGCCCTGGAGTCCCTGGGGGTGCCCTGGCTGTCCCTGGGGGTCCCTGGCTGTCCCCTAGGTGTCCCTGGGGTGCCCTGGCTGTCCCCTAGGTGTCCCTGGGGGTGCCCTGGCTATCCCTGGGGGTCCCTGGCTGTCCCATAGGTGTCCCTAGGGGTGCCTTGTCTGTCCCTGGGGGGGCCCTGGGTGTACCCTGGTGTCCCTGGGAGGGCCCTGGCTGTCCCCTAAGTGTCCCTGGGGGTGCCCTGGCTGTCCCTGGTGTGCCCTAGCTGTCCCCTACGTGTCCCTGGGGGTGCCCTGGGTGTCCCTGAGGTGCTCTAGGGGTGCCCCGGCTGTCCCTGGGGGGTACCCTGGCTGTCCCCTAGGGGTCCCTGGGGGTACCCTGGCTGTCCCTGGGGTGCCCTGGCTGTCCCCTAGGTGTCCCTGGGGGTGACCTGCCTGTCCCCTAGGTGTCCCTGGAGGTGCCCTGGCTGTCCCCTTGGTGTCCCTGGGGGTGCCCTGGCTGTCCCATAGGTGTTTCTGGAGGTGCCCTGGCTGTCCCCTTGGTGTCCCTGGGGGTGCCCTGGGTGTCCCTGGGGTGCCCTGGCTGTCCCCTAGGTGTCCCCGGGGATGCCCTGGCTATCCCTGGGGGGGCCCTGGCTGTCCCTGGGGTGCCCTGCCTGTCCCCTAGGTGTCCCTGGGGGTGCCCTGGCTGTCCCCTTGGTGTCCCTGGGGTACCCTGGCTGTCCCTTATGTGTCCCTGGGGGTGCCCAGGGTGTCCCTGGGGTGCCTTGCTGTCCCCTAGGTGTCCCTGGGGGTGCCCTGCCTTTCCCCGAGGTGTCCCTGGGGATGCCCTGGAGTCCCTGGGGGTGCCCTGGCTGTCCCTGGGGGTCCCTGGCTGTCCCCTAGGTGTCCCTGGGGTGCCCTGGCTTTCCCTGGGGTGCCCTGGCTGTCCCCTAGGTGTCCTTGGGGTGCCTTGCTGTCCCCAAGGCGTCCCTGGGGTGCCCTGGCTGTCCCCTAGGTGTCCCTGGGGGTGCCCTGGCTGTCCCATAGGTGTCCCTAGGGGTGCCTTGTCTGTCCCTGGGGGGGCCCTGGGTGTACCCTGGTGTCCCTGGGAGGGCCCTGGCTGTCCCCTAAGTGTCCCTGGGGGTGCTCTGGTGTCCCTGGGGATGCCCTAGCTGTCCCCTACGTGTCCCTGGGGGTGCCCTGGGTGTCCCTGGGGTGCCCTGGCTGTCCCCTAGGTGTCCCTGGGGGTGCCCTGGCTGTCCCTGGTGTGCCCTAGCTGTCCCTTACGTGTCCCTGGGGGTGCCCTGGGTGTCCCTGGTGTGCCCTAGCTGTCCCCTACGTGTCCCTGGGGGTGCCCTGGGTGTCCCTGGGGTGCCCTGGCTGTCCCCTAGGTGTCCCTGGGGGTGCCCTGGCTGTCCCTGGTGTGCCCTAGCTGTCCCCTACGTGTCCCTGGGGGTACCCTGGCTGTCCCCTAGGGGTCCCTGGGGGTACCCTGGCTGTCCCTGGGGTGCCCTGGCTGTCCCCTAGGTGTCCCTGGGGGTGACCTGCCTGTCCCCTAGGTGTCCCTGGGGGTGCCCTGGCTGTCCCTGGTGTGCCCTAGCTGTCCCCTACGTGTCCCTGGGGGTACCCTGGCTGTCCCCTAGTTGTCCCTGGGGGAGCCCTGGCTGACCCTAGGGTGCCCTGCCTGTCCCCTAGGTGTCCCTGGGAGTGCCCTGGCTGTCACCTAGGTGTCCCTGGGGGTCCCTGGCTGTCCCCTAGTTGTCCCTGGGGGAGCCCTGGCTGTCCCAAGGGTGCCCTGCCTGTCCCCTAGGTGTCCCTGGGAGTGCCCTGGCTGTCCCCTAGGTGTCCCTGGGGGTGCCCTGGGTGTCCCTCTGGGTGCCCTGGCTGTCGCCTAGGTGTCCCTGGGGTCCCCTGGGTGTCCCCGGGGGTGCCCTGGCTGTTCCTGTGGTGCCCTGGCTGTCTTCTAGGTGTCCCTGGGGCTGCCCTGGCTGTCCCTGGGGTGCCCAGGCTTTCCTATAGGTGTCCCTGGGGGTGCCCTGGCTGTCCCGTAGGTGTCCCTGGGGCTGCCCTGGCTGTCCCTGGGGTGCCCAGGCTTTCCTATAGGTGTCCCTGGGGCTGCCCTGGCTGTTCCTTAGGTGTCCCTGGGGTGCCCTGGCTATCTGTGGGGTGCCGTGGCTGCCTCTGGGGTGCCCTTGATGTCCCCTAGGTGTCCCTGGGGTGCCCTGAGTGTCCCTGGGGTGCCCTGGCTGTCCCCAAGGCGTCCCTGGGGTGCCCTGGCTGTCCCCTAGGTGTCCCTGGGGGTGCCCTGGCTGTCCCTGGGGGTCCCTGGCTGTCCCATAGGTGTCCCTAGGGGTGCCTTGTCTGTCCCTGGGGGGGCCCTGGGTGTACCCTGGTGTCCCTGGGAGGGCCCTGGCTGTCCCCTAAGTGTCCCTGGGGGTGCTCTGGTGTCCCTGGGGATGCCCTGGCTGTCCCCTAGCTGTCCCTGGGGGTGCCCTGGGTGTCCCTGGGGTGCCCTGGCTGTCCCCTAGGTGTCCCTGGGGGTGCCCTGGCTGTCCCTGGTGTGCCCTAGCTGTCCCCTACGTGTCCCTGGGGGTGCCCTGGGTGTCCCTGAGGTGCTCTAGGGGTGCCCCGGCTGTCCCTGGGGGTGCCCAGGCTGTCCCCTAGGGGTCCCTGGGGGTACCCTGGCTGTCCCTGGGGTGCCCTGGCTGTCCCCTAGGTGTCCCTGGGGTGCCGTGGCTGTCCCCTTGGTGTCCCTGGGGGTGACCTCCCTGTCCCCTAGGTGTCCCTGGAAGTGCCCTGGCTGTCCCCTTGGTGTCCCTGGGGGTGCCCTGGCTGTCCCATAGGTGTCCCTGGAGGTGCCCTGGCTGTCCCCTTGGTGTCCCTGGGGGTGCCCTGGGTGTCCCTCGGGTGCCCTGGCTGTCCCCTAGGTGTCCCCGGGGATACCCTGGCTATCCCTGGGGGGGCCCTGGCTGTCCCTGGGGTGCCCTAGCTGTCCCCTAGGTGTCCCTGGGGGTGCCCTGGCTGTCCCCTTGGTGTCCCTGGGGTACCCTGGCTGTCCCTTATGTGTCCCTGGGGGTGCCCAGGGTGTCCCTGGGGTGCCTTGCTGTCCCCTAGATGTCCCTGGGGGTGCCCTGCCTGTCCCCGAGGTGTCCCTGGGGGTGCCCTGGCTGTCCTTGGGGTGCTCTGGCTGTCCCCTAGGTGTCCCTGGAGTGCCCTGACTGTCCCCTAGGTGTCCCTGGGGGTGCCCTGGCTGTCCCTGGGGGTCCCTGGCTGTCCCATAGGTGTCCCTAGGGGTGCCTTGTCTGTCCCTGGGGGGGCCCTGGGTGTACCCTGGTGTCCCTGGGAGGGCCCTGGCTGTCCCCTAAGTGTCCCTGGGGGTGCTCTGGTGTCCCTGGGGATGCCCTAGCTGTCCCCTACGTGTCCCTGGGGGTGCCCTGGGTGTCCCTGGGGTGCCCTGGCTGTCCCCTAGGTGTCCCTGGGGGTGCCCTGGCTGTCCCTGGTGTGCCCTAGCTGTCCCTTACGTGTCCCTGGGGGTGCCCTGGGTGTCCCTGGTGTGCCCTAGCTGTCCCCTACGTGTCCCTGGGGGTGCCCTGGGTGTCCCTGGGGTGCCCTGGCTGTCCCCTAGGTGTCCCTGGGGGTGCCCTGGCTGTCCCTGGTGTGCCCTAGCTGTCCCCTACGTGTCCCTGGGGGTACCCTGGCTGTCCCCTAGGGGTCCCTGGGGGTACCCTGGCTGTCCCTGGGGTGCCCTGGCTGTCCCCTAGGTGTCCCTGGGGGTGACCTGCCTGTCCCCTAGGTGTCCCTGGGGGTGCCCTGGCTGTCCCTGGTGTGCCCTAGCTGTCCCCTACGTGTCCCTGGGGGTACCCTGGCTGTCCCCTAGTTGTCCCTGGGGGAGCCCTGGCTGACCCTAGGGTGCCCTGCCTGTCCCCTAGGTGTCCCTGGGAGTGCCCTGGCTGTCACCTAGGTGTCCCTGGGGGTCCCTGGCTGTCCCCTAGTTGTCCCTGGGGGAGCCCTGGCTGTCCCCAGGGTGCCCTGCCTGTCCCCTAGGTGTCCCTGGGAGTGCCCTGGCTGTCCCCTAGGTGTCCCTGGGGGTGCCCTGGGTGTCCCTCTGGGTGCCCTGGCTGTCGCCTAGGTGTCCCTGGGGTCCCCTGGGTGTCCCCGGGGGTGCCCTGGCTGTTCCTGTGGTGCCCTGGCTGTCTTCTAGGTGTCCCTGGGGCTGCCCTGGCTGTCCCTGGGGTGCCCAGGCTTTCCTATAGGTGTCCCTGGGGGTGCCCTGGCTGTTCCTTAGGTGTCCCTGGGGGTGCCCTGGCTATCTGTGGGGTGCCGTGGCTGCCTCTGGGGTGCCCTTGATGTCCCCTAGGTGTCCCTGGGGTGCCCTGAGTGTCCCTGGGGTGCCCTGGCTGTCCCCAAGGCGTCCCTGGGGTGCCCTGGCTGTCCCCTAGGTGTCCCTGGGGGTGCCCTGGCTGTCCCTGGGGGTCCCTGGCTGTCCCATAGGTGTCCCTAGGGGTGCCTTGTCTGTCCCTGGGGGGGCCCTGGGTGTACCCTGGTGTCCCTGGGAGGGCCCTGGCTGTCCCCTAAGTGTCCCTGGGGGTGCTCTGGTGTCCCTGGGGATGCCCTGGCTGTCCCCTAGCTGTCCCTGGGGGTGCCCTGGGTGTCCCTGGGGTGCCCTGGCTGTCCCCTAGGTGTCCCTGGGGGTGCCCTGGCTGTCCCTGGTGTGCCCTAGCTGTCCCCTACGTGTCCCTGGGGGTGCCCTGGGTGTCCCTGAGGTGCTCTAGGGGTGCCCCGGCTGTCCCTGGGGGTGCCCAGGCTGTCCCCTAGGGGTCCCTGGGGGTACCCTGGCTGTCCCTGGGGTGCCCTGGCTGTCCCCTAGGTGTCCCTGGGGTGCCGTGGCTGTCCCCTTGGTGTCCCTGGGGGTGACCTCCCTGTCCCCTAGGTGTCCCTGGAAGTGCCCTGGCTGTCCCCTTGGTGTCCCTGGGGGTGCCCTGGCTGTCCCATAGGTGTCCCTGGAGGTGCCCTGGCTGTCCCCTTGGTGTCCCTGGGGGTGCCCTGGGTGTCCCTGGGGTGCCCTGGCTGTCCCCTAGGTGTCCCTGGGGGTGCCCTGGCTGTCCCCTTGGTGTCCCTGGGGTACCCTGGCTGTCCCTTATGTGTCCCTGGGGGTGCCCAGGGTGTCCCTGGGGTGCCTTGCTGTCCCCTAGATGTCCCTGGGGGTGCCCTGCCTGTCCCCGAGGTGTCCCTGGGGGTGCCCTGGCTGTCCTTGGGGTGCTCTGGCTGTCCCCTAGGTGTCCCTGGAGTGCCCTGGCTGTCCCCTAGGTGTCCCTGGGGGTGCCCTGGGTGTCCCTCTGGGTGCCCTGGCTGTCCCCTAGGTGTCCCTGGGGTCCCCTGGGTGTCGCCGGGGGTGCCCTGGCTGTTCCTGTGGTGCCCTGGCTGTCTTCTAGGTGTCCCTGGGGGGCCCTGGCTGTCTCCTCGGTGTCCCTGGGGGTGCCCTGGGTGTCCCTGGGGGTGCCCTGGGTGTCCCTGGGGTGCCCTGGGGGTGACCTGGCTGTCCCGTAGGTGTCCCAGGGCTGCCCTGGCTGTCCTATAGGTGTCCCTGGGGGTGCCCTGGCTGTTCCTTAGGTGTCCCTGGGGGTGCCCTGGCTGTCCCTTAGGTGTCCCTGGGGGTTCCCTGGCTATCTGTGGGGTGCCGTGGCTGCCTCTGGGGTGCCCTTGATGTCCCCTAGGTGTCCCTGGGGTGCCCTGGCTGTCCCCTAGGTGTCCCTGGGGTGCCCTGGCTGTCCTTTAGGTGTCCCTGGGGGTGCCCTGGCTGTCCCCTAGGTGTCCCTGCCTCGCTCGTATCCTCGACTCCGCCTCCGGCGCCATGGTGACACCCCTCCCAGTCTGGACCGGTGTGGCCACACCCCCTCCCCTGGGGCCATTAGACCCATCCCAGTACAGACCAGTAAGGCACCGTGTGCCCACCATGGACCCCCACACGCCTGCCAGTTCGTCCCAGTCCACTCCCCGTCCATCCCAGTTCTCTCTGATCACCCTCCCAGTGCTCCCAGTCCATCCCAGTCCCGCAGGTGCTGGTGCTTGTGGCTTGATCAGCTGGTGCCTGTCCGCAACGTGGAGCGGGTCAAATGAGGCCTCAGGGGGAGGGGGGGGCGGATTTTGGGGGGTCCTGGGGGTCCCGAGTTGTCCTGGAGGGGTTTGGGGGGTCTGCGGGGAGTCTCAAGGGGCTGCTGTGGGTGTTTTTCGGGGATCTTCGGGAGGTTTGGGCGGCCCATTTGAGGCATCAAAGGAACCTGAGGAGGGTTTTGCGGGCTCCTGGAGGTCGGGGGGGCCCTGGGGGTGGTTTGGGGGGCACTGGGGGGTTCCAGCCCGTGACCCCCCCCCGTTTTTGACCCCCCCCCCCCCCCCCCCGAGCTGTTTCGGTCTCATCGACGCCCTCCTGAAGCCCAAGGGGGGGTGGGCGCTGGGCCCCCCCCGCTGCCCCCTCCCCCTGCCACCCCCGCGACGCCCTGCAGGTGAGGGACCCCCAAAAACCCCTCCCCAGACCCCAAATTCACCCCTGGGACCCCAAAAAACCCCCCAAACCTCTCCCCGGACCCCAAATTCACCCCTGAGGCCCCAAAAAACCCCCAAACCCCTCCCCATGAACCCCAAATCCACCCCTGGGACCCCCCAAAACCTCCCCAGGACCCCAGATCCACCCCGGGACCCCCAAATCCATCCCTTGGACCCCCAAAAACCCCCAAATCCATCCCTGGGACCCCCCAAAACCTCCCTTCAAACCCCAAATTCACCCCTCGGACCTCCAGAATCCTTCCACAGGACCCCTCAGGGGTCGTTCCCCACGAAAAAGTGCGGGAAACGTGAGGGGAGAAAAAGGGCGGGAAACGTGAGGGGAGAAAAAGGGCGGGATCAAGTGGAGGGGATCAATGGAATTTTGGGGGGGGTCAGCGACGCTGAGGAAGGATCAATGGAATATTGGGGGGGCATCAATGACATTGGGGGGGTCAGTGACACTCGGGTGGGGATCAATGATGCTGTGGGGGGGTCGATATCAGCTCGAGGGGCGGCCATGGGTTTTTGGGGGGCCGCAACGCAGGCATCCGTGCTGGGTTTGGAGCGGGGGGGCCCCTTCAACCTCTGGGGGGGCCCTGGCTGTCCCCTGGCTGTACCTGGGGGTGCCCTGGCTGTCCCCTAGGTGTCCCTGGGGATGCCCTGGAGTCCCTGGGGGTGCCCTGGCTGTCCCTGGGGGTCCCTGGCTGTGCCCTAGGTGTCCCTGGGGTGCCCTGGCTGTCCCCTAGGTGTCCCTGGGGGTGCCCTGGCTATCCCTGGGGGTCCCTGGCTGTCCCATAGGTGTCCCTAGGGGTGCCTTGTCTGTCCCTGGGGGGGCCCTGGGTGTACCCTGGTGTCCCTGGGAGGGCCCTGGCTGTCCCCTAAGTGTCCCTGGGGGTGCCCTGGCTGTCCCTGGTGTGCCCTAGCTGTCCCCTACGTGTCCCTGGGGGTGCCCTGGGTGTCCCTGAGGTGCTCTAGGGGTGCCCCGGCTGTCCCTGGGGGGTACCCTGGCTGTCCCCTAGGGGTCCCTGGGGGTACCCTGGCTGTCCCTGGGGTGCCCTGGCTGTCCCCTAGGTGTCCCTGGGGGTGACCTGCCTGTCCCCTAGGTGTCCCTGGAGGTGCCCTGGCTGTCCCCTTGGTGTCCCTGGGGGTGCCCTGGCTGTCCCATAGGTGTTTCTGGAGGTGCCCTGGCTGTCCCCTTGGTGTCCCTGGGGGTGCCCTGGGTGTCCCTGGGGTGCCCTGGCTGTCCCCTAGGTGTCCCCGGGGATGCCCTGGCTATCCCTGGGGGGGCCCTGGCTGTCCCTGGGGTGCCCTGCCTGTCCCCTAGGTGTCCCTGGGGGTGCCCTGCCTGTCCCCTTGGTGTCCCTGGGGTACCCTGGCTGTCCCTTATGTGTCCCTGGGGGTGCCCAGGGTGTCCCTGGGGTGCCTTGCTGTCCCCTAGGTGTCCCTGGGGGTGCCCTGCCTTTCCCCGAGGTGTCCCTGGGGATGCCCTGGAGTCCCTGGGGGTGCCCTGGCTGTCCCTGGGGGTCCCTGGCTGTCCCCTAGGTGTCCCTGGGGTGCCCTGGCTTTCCCTGGGGTGCCCTGGCTGTCCCCTAGGTGTCCTTGGGGTGCCTTGCTGTCCCCAAGGCGTCCCTGGGGTGCCCTGGCTGTCCCCTAGGTGTCCCTGGGGGTGCCCTGGCTGTCCCATAGGTGTCCCTAGGGGTGCCTTGTCTGTCCCTGGGGGGGCCCTGGGTGTACCCTGGTGTCCCTGGGAGGGCCCTGGCTGTCCCCTAAGTGTCCCTGGGGGTGCTCTGGTGTCCCTGGGGATGCCCTAGCTGTCCCCTACGTGTCCCTGGGGGTGCCCTGGGTGTCCCTGGGGTGCCCTGGCTGTCCCCTAGGTGTCCCTGGGGGTGCCCTGGCTGTCCCTGGTGTGCCCTAGCTGTCCCTTACGTGTCCCTGGGGGTGCCCTGGGTGTCCCTGGTGTGCCCTAGCTGTCCCCTACGTGTCCCTGGGGGTGCCCTGGGTGTCCCTGGGGTGCCCTGGCTGTCCCCTAGGTGTCCCTGGGGGTGCCCTGGCTGTCCCTGGTGTGCCCTAGCTGTCCCCTACGTGTCCCTGGGGGTACCCTGGCTGTCCCCTAGGGGTCCCTGGGGGTACCCTGGCTGTCCCTGGGGTGCCCTGGCTGTCCCCTAGGTGTCCCTGGGGGTGACCTGCCTGTCCCCTAGGTGTCCCTGGGGGTGCCCTGGCTGTCCCTGGTGTGCCCTAGCTGTCCCCTACGTGTCCCTGGGGGTACCCTGGCTGTCCCCTAGTTGTCCCTGGGGGAGCCCTGGCTGACCCTAGGGTGCCCTGCCTGTCCCCTAGGTGTCCCTGGGAGTGCCCTGGCTGTCACCTAGGTGTCCCTGGGGGTCCCTGGCTGTCCCCTAGTTGTCCCTGGGGGAGCCCTGGCTGTCCCAAGGGTGCCCTGCCTGTCCCCTAGGTGTCCCTGGGAGTGCCCTGGCTGTCCCCTAGGTGTCCCTGGGGGTGCCCTGGGTGTCCCTCTGGGTGCCCTGGCTGTCGCCTAGGTGTCCCTGGGGTCCCCTGGGTGTCCCCGGGGGTGCCCTGGCTGTTCCTGTGGTGCCCTGGCTGTCTTCTAGGTGTCCCTGGGGCTGCCCTGGCTGTCCCTGGGGTGCCCAGGCTTTCCTATAGGTGTCCCAGGGCTGCCCTGGCTGTTCCTTAGGTGTCCCTGGGGGTGCCCTGGCTATCTGTGGGGTGCCGTGGCTGCCTCTGGGGTGCCCTTGATGTCCCCTAGGTGTCCCTGGGGTGCCCTGAGTGTCCCTGGGGTGCCCTGGCTGTCCCCAAGGCGTCCCTGGGGTGCCCTGGCTGTCCCCTAGGTGTCCCTGGGGGTGCCCTGGCTGTCCCTGGGGGTCCCTGGCTGTCCCATAGGTGTCCCTAGGGGTGCCTTGTCTGTCCCTGGGGGGGCCCTGGGTGTACCCTGGTGTCCCTGGGAGGGCCCTGGCTGTCCCCTAAGTGTCCCTGGGGGTGCTCTGGTGTCCCTGGGGATGCCCTGGCTGTCCCCTAGCTGTCCCTGGGGGTGCCCTGGGTGTCCCTGGGGTGCCCTGGCTGTCCCCTAGGTGTCCCTGGGGGTGCCCTGGCTGTCCCTGGTGTGCCCTAGCTGTCCCCTACGTGTCCCTGGGGGTGCCCTGGGTGTCCCTGAGGTGCTCTAGGGGTGCCCCGGCTGTCCCTGGGGGTGCCCAGGCTGTCCCCTAGGGGTCCCTGGGGGTACCCTGGCTGTCCCTGGGGTGCCCTGGCTGTCCCCTAGGTGTCCCTGGGGTGCCGTGGCTGTCCCCTTGGTGTCCCTGGGGGTGACCTCCCTGTCCCCTAGGTGTCCCTGGAAGTGCCCTGGCTGTCCCCTTGGTGTCCCTGGGGGTGCCCTGGCTGTCCCATAGGTGTCCCTGGAGGTGCCCTGGCTGTCCCCTTGGTGTCCCTGGGGGTGCCCTGGGTGTCCCTCGGGTGCCCTGGCTGTCCCCTAGGTGTCCCCGGGGATACCCTGGCTATCCCTGGGGGGGCCCTGGCTGTCCCTGGGGTGCCCTAGCTGTCCCCTAGGTGTCCCTGGGGGTGCCCTGGCTGTCCCCTTGGTGTCCCTGGGGTACCCTGGCTGTCCCTTATGTGTCCCTGGGGGTGCCCAGGGTGTCCCTGGGGTGCCTTGCTGTCCCCTAGATGTCCCTGGGGGTGCCCTGCCTGTCCCCGAGGTGTCCCTGGGGGTGCCCTGGCTGTCCTTGGGGTGCTCTGGCTGTCCCCTAGGTGTCCCTGGAGTGCCCTGACTGTCCCCTAGGTGTCCCTGGGGGTTCCCTGGCTGTCCACTAGTTGTCCCTGGGGGAGCCCTGGCTGACCCTAGGGTGCCCTGCCTGTCCCCTAGGTGTCCCTGGTAGTGCCCTGGCTGTCCCCTAGGTGTCCCTGGGGGTGCCCTGGGTGTCCCTCTGGGTGCCCTGGCTGTCCCCTAGGTGTCCCTGGGGTCCCCTGGGTGTCCCCGGGGGTGCCCTGGCTGTTCCTGTGGTGCCCTGGCTGTCTTCTAGGTGTCCCTGGGGGGCCCTGGCTGTCTCCTCGGTGTCCCTGGGGGTGCCCTGGGTGTCCCTGGGGGTGCCCTGGGTGTCCCTGGGGTGCCCTGGGGGTGCCCTGGCTGTCCCGTAGGTGTCCCAGGGCTGCCCTGGCTGTCCTATAGGTGTCCCTGGGGGTGCCCTGGCTGTTCCTTAGGTGTCCCTGGGGGTGCCCTGGCTGTCCCTTAGGTGTCCCTGGGGGTTCCCTGGCTATCTGTGGGGTGCCGTGGCTGCCTCTGGGGTGCCCTTGATGTCCCCTAGGTGTCCCTGGGGTGCCCTGGCTGTCCCCTAGGTGTCCCTGGGGTGCCCTGGCTGTCCTTTAGGTGTCCCTGGGGGTGCCCTGGCTGTCCCCTAGGTGTCCCTGCCTCGCTCGTATCCTCGACTCCGCCTCCGGCGCCATGGTGACACCCCTCCCAGTCTGGACCGGTGTGGCCACACCCCCTCCCCTGGGGCCATTAGACCCATCCCAGTACAGACCAGTAAGGCACCGTGTGCCCACCATGGACCCCCACACGCCTGCCAGTTCGTCCCAGTCCACTCCCCGTCCATCCCAGTTCTCTCTGATCACCCTCCCAGTGCTCCCAGTCCATCCCAGTCCCGCAGGTGCTGGTGCTTGTGGCTTGATCAGCTGGTGCCTGTCCGCAACGTGGAGCGGGTCAAATGAGGCCTCAGGGGGAGGGGGGGGGCGGATTTTGGGGGGTCCTGGGGGTCCCGAGTTGTCCTGGAGGGGTTTGGGGGGTCTGCGGGGAGTCTCAAGGGGCTGCTGTGGGTGTTTTTCGGGGATCTTCGGGAGGTTTGGGCGGCCCATTTGAGGCATCAAAGGAACCTGAGGAGGGTTTTGCGGGCTCCTGGAGGTCGGGGGGGCCCTGGGGGTGGTTTGGGGGGCACTGGGGGGTTCCAGCCCGTGACCCCCCCCCCGTTTTTGACCCCCCCCCCCCCCCGAGCTGTTTCGGTCTCATCGACGCCCTCCTGAAGCCCAAGGGGGGGTGGGCGCTGGGCCCCCCCCGCTGCCCCCTCCCCCTGCCACCCCCGCGACGCCCTGCAGGTGAGGGACCCCCAAAAACCCCTCCCCAGACCCCAAATTCACCCCTGGGACCCCAAAAAACCCCCAAAACCTCTCCCCGGACCCCAAATTCACCCCTGAGGCCCCAAAAAACCCCCAAACCCCTCCCCATGAACCCCAAATCCACCCCTGGGACCCCCCAAAACCTCCCCAGGACCCCAGATCCACCCCGGGACCCCCAAATCCATCCCTTGGACCCCCAAAAACCCCCAAATCCATCCCTGGGACCCCCCAAAACCTCCCTTCAAACCCCAAATTCACCCCTCGGACCTCCAGAATCCTTCCACAGGACCCCTCAGGGGTCGTTCCCCACGAAAAAGTGCGGGAAACGTGAGGGGAGAAAAAGGGCGGGATCAAGTGGAGGGGATCAATGGAATTTTGGGGGGGGTCAGCGACGCTGAGGAAGGATCAATGGAATATTGGGGGGGCATCAATGACATTGGGGGGGTCAGTGACACTCGGGTGGGGATCAATGATGCTGTGGGGGGGTCGATATCAGCTCGAGGGGCGGCCATGGGTTTTTGGGGGGCCGCAACGCAGGCATCCGTGCTGGGTTTGGAGCGGGGGGGGCCCCTTCAACCTCTGGGGGGGCCCTGGCTGTCCCCTGGCTGTACCTGGGGGTGCCCTGGCTGTCCCCTAGGTGTCCCTGGGGATGCCCTGGAGTCCCTGGGGGTGCCCTGGCTGTCCCTGCGGGTCCCTGGCTGTCCCCTAGGTGTCCCTGGGGTGCCCTGGCTTTCCCTGGGGTGCCCTGGCTGTCCCCTAGGTGTCCCTGGGGGTGCCCTGGCTGTCCCTGGGGGTCCCTGGCTGTCCCATAGGTGTCCCTAGGGGTGCCTTGTCTGTCCCTGGGGGGGCCCTGGGTGTACCCTGGTGTCCCTGGGAGGGCCCTGGCTGTCCCCTAAGTGTCCCTGGGGGTGCCCTGGCTGTCGCTGGTGTGCCCTAGCTGTCCCCTACGTGTCCCTGGGGGTGCCCTGGGTGTCCCTGGGGTGCCCTGGCTGTCCCCTAGGTGTCCCTGGGGGTGACCTGCCTGTCCCCTAGGTGTCCCTGGAGGTGCCCTGGCTGTCCCCTTGGTGTCCCTGGGGGTGCCCTGGCTGTCCCATAGGTGTCCCTGGAGGTGCCCTGGCTGTCCCCTTGGTGTCCCTGGGGGTGCCCTGGGTGTCCCCGGGGATGCCCTGGCTATCCCTGGGGGGGCCCTGGCTGTCCCTGGGGTGCCCTGCCTGTCCCCTAGGTGTCCCTGGGGGTGCCCTGGCTGTCCCCTTGGTGTCCCTGGGGGTGCCCTGGCTGTCCCTTAGGTGTCCCTGGGGGTTCCCTGGCTATCTGTGGGGTGCCGTGGCTGCCTCTGGGGTGCCCTTGATGTCCCCTAGGTGTCCCTGGGGTGCCCTGAGTGTCCCTGGGGTGCCCTGGCTGTCCCCTAGGTGTCCTTGGGGTGCCTTGCTGTCCCCAAGGCGTCCCTGGGGTGCCCTGGCTGTCCCCTAGGTGTCCCTGGGGGTGCCCTGGCTGTCCCTGGTGTGCCCTAGCTGTCCCCTACGTGTCCCTGGGGGTACCCTGGCTGTCCCCTAGGGGTCCCTGGGGGTACCCTGGCTGTCCCTGGGGTGCCCTGGCTGTCCCCTAGGTGTCCCTGGGGGTGACCTGCCTGTCCCCTAGGTGTCCCTGGGGGTGCCCTGGCTGTCCCTGGTGTGCCCTAGCTGTCCCCTACGTGTCCCTGGGGGTACCCTGGCTGTCCCCTAGTTGTCCCTGGGGGAGCCCTGGCTGACCCTAGGGTGCCCTGCCTGTCCCCTAGGTGTCCCTGGGAGTGCCCTGGCTGTCACCTAGGTGTCCCTGGGGGTCCCTGGCTGTCCCCTAGTTGTCCCTGGGGGAGCCCTGGCTGTCCCCAGGGTGCCCTGCCTGTCCCCTAGGTGTCCCTGGGAGTGCCCTGGCTGTCCCCTAGGTGTCCCTGGGGGTGCCCTGGGTGTCCCTCTGGGTGCCCTGGCTGTCGCCTAGGTGTCCCTGGGGTCCCCTGGGTGTCCCCGGGGGTGCCCTGGCTGTTCCTGTGGTGCCCTGGCTGTCTTCTAGGTGTCCCTGGGGCTGCCCTGGCTGTCCCTGGGGTGCCCAGGCTTTCCTATAGGTGTCCCTGGGGGTGCCCTGGCTGTTCCTTAGGTGTCCCTGGGGGTGCCCTGGCTATCTGTGGGGTGCCGTGGCTGCCTCTGGGGTGCCCTTGATGTCCCCTAGGTGTCCCTGGGGTGCCCTGAGTGTCCCTGGGGTGCCCTGGCTGTCCCCAAGGCGTCCCTGGGGTGCCCTGGCTGTCCCCTAGGTGTCCCTGGGGGTGCCCTGGCTGTCCCTGGGGGTCCCTGGCTGTCCCATAGGTGTCCCTAGGGGTGCCTTGTCTGTCCCTGGGGGGGCCCTGGGTGTACCCTGGTGTCCCTGGGAGGGCCCTGGCTGTCCCCTAAGTGTCCCTGGGGGTGCTCTGGTGTCCCTGGGGATGCCCTGGCTGTCCCCTAGCTGTCCCTGGGGGTGCCCTGGGTGTCCCTGGGGTGCCCTGGCTGTCCCCTAGGTGTCCCTGGGGGTGCCCTGGCTGTCCCTGGTGTGCCCTAGCTGTCCCCTACGTGTCCCTGGGGGTGCCCTGGGTGTCCCTGAGGTGCTCTAGGGGTGCCCCGGCTGTCCCTGGGGGTGCCCAGGCTGTCCCCTAGGGGTCCCTGGGGGTACCCTGGCTGTCCCTGGGGTGCCCTGGCTGTCCCCTAGGTGTCCCTGGGGTGCCGTGGCTGTCCCCTTGGTGTCCCTGGGGGTGACCTCCCTGTCCCCTAGGTGTCCCTGGAAGTGCCCTGGCTGTCCCCTTGGTGTCCCTGGGGGTGCCCTGGCTGTCCCATAGGTGTCCCTGGAGGTGCCCTGGCTGTCCCCTTGGTGTCCCTGGGGGTGCCCTGGGTGTCCCTGGGGTGCCCTGGCTGTCCCCTAGGTGTCCCTGGGGGTGCCCTGGCTGTCCCCTTGGTGTCCCTGGGGTACCCTGGCTGTCCCTTATGTGTCCCTGGGGGTGCCCAGGGTGTCCCTGGGGTGCCTTGCTGTCCCCTAGATGTCCCTGGGGGTGCCCTGCCTGTCCCCGAGGTGTCCCTGGGGGTGCCCTGGCTGTCCTTGGGGTGCTCTGGCTGTCCCCTAGGTGTCCCTGGAGTGCCCTGGCTGTCCCCTAGGTGTCCCTGGGGGTGCCCTGGGTGTCCCTCTGGGTGCCCTGGCTGTCCCCTAGGTGTCCCTGGGGTCCCCTGGGTGTCGCCGGGGGTGCCCTGGCTGTTCCTGTGGTGCCCTGGCTGTCTTCTAGGTGTCCCTGGGGGGCCCTGGCTGTCTCCTCGGTGTCCCTGGGGGTGCCCTGGGTGTCCCTGGGGGTGCCCTGGGTGTCCCTGGGGTGCCCTGGGGGTGACCTGGCTGTCCCGTAGGTGTCCCAGGGCTGCCCTGGCTGTCCTATAGGTGTCCCTGGGGGTGCCCTGGCTGTTCCTTAGGTGTCCCTGGGGGTGCCCTGGCTGTCCCTTAGGTGTCCCTGGGGGTTCCCTGGCTATCTGTGGGGTGCCGTGGCTGCCTCTGGGGTGCCCTTGATGTCCCCTAGGTGTCCCTGGGGTGCCCTGGCTGTCCCCTAGGTGTCCCTGGGGTGCCCTGGCTGTCCTTTAGGTGTCCCTGGGGGTGCCCTGGCTGTCCCCTAGGTGTCCCTGCCTCGCTCGTATCCTCGACTCCGCCTCCGGCGCCATGGTGACACCCCTCCCAGTCTGGACCGGTGTGGCCACACCCCCTCCCCTGGGGCCATTAGACCCATCCCAGTACAGACCAGTAAGGCACCGTGTGCCCACCATGGACCCCCACACGCCTGCCAGTTCGTCCCAGTCCACTCCCCGTCCATCCCAGTTCTCTCTGATCACCCTCCCAGTGCTCCCAGTCCATCCCAGTCCCGCAGGTGCTGGTGCTTGTGGCTTGATCAGCTGGTGCCTGTCCGCAACGTGGAGCGGGTCAAATGAGGCCTCAGGGGGAGGGGGGGGCGGATTTTGGGGGGTCCTGGGGGTCCCGAGTTGTCCTGGAGGGGTTTGGGGGGTCTGCGGGGAGTCTCAAGGGGCTGCTGTGGGTGTTTTTCGGGGATCTTCGGGAGGTTTGGGCGGCCCATTTGAGGCATCAAAGGAACCTGAGGAGGGTTTTGCGGGCTCCTGGAGGTCGGGGGGGCCCTGGGGGTGGTTTGGGGGGCACTGGGGGGTTCCAGCCCGTGACCCCCCCCCGTTTTTGACCCCCCCCCCCCCCCCCCGAGCTGTTTCGGTCTCATCGACGCCCTCCTGAAGCCCAAGGGGGGGTGGGCGCTGGGCCCCCCCCGCTGCCCCCTCCCCCTGCCACCCCCGCGACGCCCTGCAGGTGAGGGACCCCCAAAAACCCCTCCCCAGACCCCAAATTCACCCCTGGGACCCCAAAAAACCCCCCAAACCTCTCCCCGGACCCCAAATTCACCCCTGAGGCCCCAAAAAACCCCCAAACCCCTCCCCATGAACCCCAAATCCACCCCTGGGACCCCCCAAAACCTCCCCAGGACCCCAGATCCACCCCGGGACCCCCAAATCCATCCCTTGGACCCCCAAAAACCCCCAAATCCATCCCTGGGACCCCCCAAAACCTCCCTTCAAACCCCAAATTCACCCCTCGGACCTCCAGAATCCTTCCACAGGACCCCTCAGGGGTCGTTCCCCACGAAAAAGTGCGGGAAACGTGAGGGGAGAAAAAGGGCGGGAAACGTGAGGGGAGAAAAAGGGCGGGATCAAGTGGAGGGGATCAATGGAATTTTGGGGGGGGTCAGCGACGCTGAGGAAGGATCAATGGAATATTGGGGGGGCATCAATGACATTGGGGGGGTCAGTGACACTCGGGTGGGGATCAATGATGCTGTGGGGGGGTCGATATCAGCTCGAGGGGCGGCCATGGGTTTTTGGGGGGCCGCAACGCAGGCATCCGTGCTGGGTTTGGAGCGGGGGGGCCCCTTCAACCTCTGGGGGGGCCCTGGCTGTCCCCTGGCTGTACCTGGGGGTGCCCTGGCTGTCCCCTAGGTGTCCCTGGGGATGCCCTGGAGTCCCTGGGGGTGCCCTGGCTGTCCCTGGGGGTCCCTGGCTGTGCCCTAGGTGTCCCTGGGGTGCCCTGGCTGTCCCCTAGGTGTCCCTGGGGGTGCCCTGGCTATCCCTGGGGGTCCCTGGCTGTCCCATAGGTGTCCCTAGGGGTGCCTTGTCTGTCCCTGGGGGGGCCCTGGGTGTACCCTGGTGTCCCTGGGAGGGCCCTGGCTGTCCCCTAAGTGTCCCTGGGGGTGCCCTGGCTGTCCCTGGTGTGCCCTAGCTGTCCCCTACGTGTCCCTGGGGGTGCCCTGGGTGTCCCTGAGGTGCTCTAGGGGTGCCCCGGCTGTCCCTGGGGGGTACCCTGGCTGTCCCCTAGGGGTCCCTGGGGGTACCCTGGCTGTCCCTGGGGTGCCCTGGCTGTCCCCTAGGTGTCCCTGGGGGTGACCTGCCTGTCCCCTAGGTGTCCCTGGAGGTGCCCTGGCTGTCCCCTTGGTGTCCCTGGGGGTGCCCTGGCTGTCCCATAGGTGTTTCTGGAGGTGCCCTGGCTGTCCCCTTGGTGTCCCTGGGGGTGCCCTGGGTGTCCCTGGGGTGCCCTGGCTGTCCCCTAGGTGTCCCCGGGGATGCCCTGGCTATCCCTGGGGGGGCCCTGGCTGTCCCTGGGGTGCCCTGCCTGTCCCCTAGGTGTCCCTGGGGGTGCCCTGCCTGTCCCCTTGGTGTCCCTGGGGTACCCTGGCTGTCCCTTATGTGTCCCTGGGGGTGCCCAGGGTGTCCCTGGGGTGCCTTGCTGTCCCCTAGGTGTCCCTGGGGGTGCCCTGCCTTTCCCCGAGGTGTCCCTGGGGATGCCCTGGAGTCCCTGGGGGTGCCCTGGCTGTCCCTGGGGGTCCCTGGCTGTCCCCTAGGTGTCCCTGGGGTGCCCTGGCTTTCCCTGGGGTGCCCTGGCTGTCCCCTAGGTGTCCTTGGGGTGCCTTGCTGTCCCCAAGGCGTCCCTGGGGTGCCCTGGCTGTCCCCTAGGTGTCCCTGGGGGTGCCCTGGCTGTCCCATAGGTGTCCCTAGGGGTGCCTTGTCTGTCCCTGGGGGGGCCCTGGGTGTACCCTGGTGTCCCTGGGAGGGCCCTGGCTGTCCCCTAAGTGTCCCTGGGGGTGCTCTGGTGTCCCTGGGGATGCCCTAGCTGTCCCCTACGTGTCCCTGGGGGTGCCCTGGGTGTCCCTGGGGTGCCCTGGCTGTCCCCTAGGTGTCCCTGGGGGTGCCCTGGCTGTCCCTGGTGTGCCCTAGCTGTCCCTTACGTGTCCCTGGGGGTGCCCTGGGTGTCCCTGGTGTGCCCTAGCTGTCCCCTACGTGTCCCTGGGGGTGCCCTGGGTGTCCCTGGGGTGCCCTGGCTGTCCCCTAGGTGTCCCTGGGGGTGCCCTGGCTGTCCCTGGTGTGCCCTAGCTGTCCCCTACGTGTCCCTGGGGGTACCCTGGCTGTCCCCTAGGGGTCCCTGGGGGTACCCTGGCTGTCCCTGGGGTGCCCTGGCTGTCCCCTAGGTGTCCCTGGGGGTGACCTGCCTGTCCCCTAGGTGTCCCTGGGGGTGCCCTGGCTGTCCCTGGTGTGCCCTAGCTGTCCCCTACGTGTCCCTGGGGGTACCCTGGCTGTCCCCTAGTTGTCCCTGGGGGAGCCCTGGCTGACCCTAGGGTGCCCTGCCTGTCCCCTAGGTGTCCCTGGGAGTGCCCTGGCTGTCACCTAGGTGTCCCTGGGGGTCCCTGGCTGTCCCCTAGTTGTCCCTGGGGGAGCCCTGGCTGTCCCAAGGGTGCCCTGCCTGTCCCCTAGGTGTCCCTGGGAGTGCCCTGGCTGTCCCCTAGGTGTCCCTGGGGGTGCCCTGGGTGTCCCTCTGGGTGCCCTGGCTGTCGCCTAGGTGTCCCTGGGGTCCCCTGGGTGTCCCCGGGGGTGCCCTGGCTGTTCCTGTGGTGCCCTGGCTGTCTTCTAGGTGTCCCTGGGGCTGCCCTGGCTGTCCCTGGGGTGCCCAGGCTTTCCTATAGGTGTCCCAGGGCTGCCCTGGCTGTTCCTTAGGTGTCCCTGGGGGTGCCCTGGCTATCTGTGGGGTGCCGTGGCTGCCTCTGGGGTGCCCTTGATGTCCCCTAGGTGTCCCTGGGGTGCCCTGAGTGTCCCTGGGGTGCCCTGGCTGTCCCCAAGGCGTCCCTGGGGTGCCCTGGCTGTCCCCTAGGTGTCCCTGGGGGTGCCCTGGCTGTCCCTGGGGGTCCCTGGCTGTCCCATAGGTGTCCCTAGGGGTGCCTTGTCTGTCCCTGGGGGGGCCCTGGGTGTACCCTGGTGTCCCTGGGAGGGCCCTGGCTGTCCCCTAAGTGTCCCTGGGGGTGCTCTGGTGTCCCTGGGGATGCCCTGGCTGTCCCCTAGCTGTCCCTGGGGGTGCCCTGGGTGTCCCTGGGGTGCCCTGGCTGTCCCCTAGGTGTCCCTGGGGGTGCCCTGGCTGTCCCTGGTGTGCCCTAGCTGTCCCCTACGTGTCCCTGGGGGTGCCCTGGGTGTCCCTGAGGTGCTCTAGGGGTGCCCCGGCTGTCCCTGGGGGTGCCCAGGCTGTCCCCTAGGGGTCCCTGGGGGTACCCTGGCTGTCCCTGGGGTGCCCTGGCTGTCCCCTAGGTGTCCCTGGGGTGCCGTGGCTGTCCCCTTGGTGTCCCTGGGGGTGACCTCCCTGTCCCCTAGGTGTCCCTGGAAGTGCCCTGGCTGTCCCCTTGGTGTCCCTGGGGGTGCCCTGGCTGTCCCATAGGTGTCCCTGGAGGTGCCCTGGCTGTCCCCTTGGTGTCCCTGGGGGTGCCCTGGGTGTCCCTCGGGTGCCCTGGCTGTCCCCTAGGTGTCCCCGGGGATACCCTGGCTATCCCTGGGGGGGCCCTGGCTGTCCCTGGGGTGCCCTAGCTGTCCCCTAGGTGTCCCTGGGGGTGCCCTGGCTGTCCCCTTGGTGTCCCTGGGGTACCCTGGCTGTCCCTTATGTGTCCCTGGGGGTGCCCAGGGTGTCCCTGGGGTGCCTTGCTGTCCCCTAGATGTCCCTGGGGGTGCCCTGCCTGTCCCCGAGGTGTCCCTGGGGGTGCCCTGGCTGTCCTTGGGGTGCTCTGGCTGTCCCCTAGGTGTCCCTGGAGTGCCCTGACTGTCCCCTAGGTGTCCCTGGGGGTTCCCTGGCTGTCCACTAGTTGTCCCTGGGGGAGCCCTGGCTGACCCTAGGGTGCCCTGCCTGTCCCCTAGGTGTCCCTGGTAGTGCCCTGGCTGTCCCCTAGGTGTCCCTGGGGGTGCCCTGGGTGTCCCTCTGGGTGCCCTGGCTGTCCCCTAGGTGTCCCTGGGGTCCCCTGGGTGTCCCCGGGGGTGCCCTGGCTGTTCCTGTGGTGCCCTGGCTGTCTTCTAGGTGTCCCTGGGGGGCCCTGGCTGTCTCCTCGGTGTCCCTGGGGGTGCCCTGGGTGTCCCTGGGGGTGCCCTGGGTGTCCCTGGGGTGCCCTGGGGGTGCCCTGGCTGTCCCGTAGGTGTCCCAGGGCTGCCCTGGCTGTCCTATAGGTGTCCCTGGGGGTGCCCTGGCTGTTCCTTAGGTGTCCCTGGGGGTGCCCTGGCTGTCCCTTAGGTGTCCCTGGGGGTTCCCTGGCTATCTGTGGGGTGCCGTGGCTGCCTCTGGGGTGCCCTTGATGTCCCCTAGGTGTCCCTGGGGTGCCCTGGCTGTCCCCTAGGTGTCCCTGGGGTGCCCTGGCTGTCCTTTAGGTGTCCCTGGGGGTGCCCTGGCTGTCCCCTAGGTGTCCCTGCCTCGCTCGTATCCTCGACTCCGCCTCCGGCGCCATGGTGACACCCCTCCCAGTCTGGACCGGTGTGGCCACACCCCCTCCCCTGGGGCCATTAGACCCATCCCAGTACAGACCAGTAAGGCACCGTGTGCCCACCATGGACCCCCACACGCCTGCCAGTTCGTCCCAGTCCACTCCCCGTCCATCCCAGTTCTCTCTGATCACCCTCCCAGTGCTCCCAGTCCATCCCAGTCCCGCAGGTGCTGGTGCTTGTGGCTTGATCAGCTGGTGCCTGTCCGCAACGTGGAGCGGGTCAAATGAGGCCTCAGGGGGAGGGGGGGGCGGATTTTGGGGGGTCCTGGGGGTCCCGAGTTGTCCTGGAGGGGTTTGGGGGGTCTGCGGGGAGTCTCAAGGGGCTGCTGTGGGTGTTTTTCGGGGATCTTCGGGAGGTTTGGGCGGCCCATTTGAGGCATCAAAGGAACCTGAGGAGGGTTTTGCGGGCTCCTGGAGGTCGGGGGGGCCCTGGGGGTGGTTTGGGGGGCACTGGGGGGTTCCAGCCCGTGACCCCCCCCCGTTTTTGACCCCCCCCCCCCCCCCCGAGCTGTTTCGGTCTCATCGACGCCCTCCTGAAGCCCAAGGGGGGGTGGGCGCTGGGCCCCCCCCGCTGCCCCCTCCCCCTGCCACCCCCGCGACGCCCTGCAGGTGAGGGACCCCCAAAAACCCCTCCCCAGACCCCAAATTCACCCCTGGGACCCCAAAAAACCCCCAAAACCTCTCCCCGGACCCCAAATTCACCCCTGAGGCCCCAAAAAACCCCCAAACCCCTCCCCATGAACCCCAAATCCACCCCTGGGACCCCCCAAAACCTCCCCAGGACCCCAGATCCACCCCGGGACCCCCAAATCCATCCCTTGGACCCCCAAAAACCCCCAAATCCATCCCTGGGACCCCCCAAAACCTCCCTTCAAACCCCAAATTCACCCCTCGGACCTCCAGAATCCTTCCACAGGACCCCTCAGGGGTCGTTCCCCACGAAAAAGTGCGGGAAACGTGAGGGGAGAAAAAGGGCGGGATCAAGTGGAGGGGATCAATGGAATTTTGGGGGGGGTCAGCGACGCTGAGGAAGGATCAATGGAATATTGGGGGGGCATCAATGACATTGGGGGGGTCAGTGACACTCGGGTGGGGATCAATGATGCTGTGGGGGGGTCGATATCAGCTCGAGGGGCGGCCATGGGTTTTTGGGGGGCCGCAACGCAGGCATCCGTGCTGGGTTTGGAGCGGGGGGGCCCCTTCAACCTCTGGGGGGGCCCTGGCTGTCCCCTGGCTGTACCTGGGGGTGCCCTGGCTGTCCCCTAGGTGTCCCTGGGGATGCCCTGGAGTCCCTGGGGGTGCCCTGGCTGTCCCTGCGGGTCCCTGGCTGTCCCCTAGGTGTCCCTGGGGTGCCCTGGCTTTCCCTGGGGTGCCCTGGCTGTCCCCTAGGTGTCCCTGGGGGTGCCCTGGCTGTCCCTGGGGGTCCCTGGCTGTCCCATAGGTGTCCCTAGGGGTGCCTTGTCTGTCCCTGGGGGGGCCCTGGGTGTACCCTGGTGTCCCTGGGAGGGCCCTGGCTGTCCCCTAAGTGTCCCTGGGGGTGCCCTGGCTGTCGCTGGTGTGCCCTAGCTGTCCCCTACGTGTCCCTGGGGGTGCCCTGGGTGTCCCTGGGGTGCCCTGGCTGTCCCCTAGGTGTCCCTGGGGGTGACCTGCCTGTCCCCTAGGTGTCCCTGGAGGTGCCCTGGCTGTCCCCTTGGTGTCCCTGGGGGTGCCCTGGCTGTCCCATAGGTGTCCCTGGAGGTGCCCTGGCTGTCCCCTTGGTGTCCCTGGGGGTGCCCTGGGTGTCCCCGGGGATGCCCTGGCTATCCCTGGGGGGGCCCTGGCTGTCCCTGGGGTGCCCTGCCTGTCCCCTAGGTGTCCCTGGGGGTGCCCTGGCTGTCCCCTTGGTGTCCCTGGGGGTGCCCTGGCTGTCCCTTAGGTGTCCCTGGGGGTTCCCTGGCTATCTGTGGGGTGCCGTGGCTGCCTCTGGGGTGCCCTTGATGTCCCCTAGGTGTCCCTGGGGTGCCCTGAGTGTCCCTGGGGTGCCCTGGCTGTCCCCTAGGTGTCCTTGGGGTGCCTTGCTGTCCCCAAGGCGTCCCTGGGGTGCCCTGGCTGTCCCCTAGGTGTCCCTGGGGGTGCCCTGGCTGTCCCTGGGGGTCCCTGGCTGTCCCATAGGTGTCCCTAGGGGTGCCCAGGGTGTCCCTGGGGTGCCTTGCTGTCCCCTAGGTGTCCCTGGGGGTGCCCTGCCTTTCCCCGAGGTGTCCCTGGGGATGCCCTGGAGTCCCTGGGGGTGCCCTGGCTGTCCCTGGGGGTCCCTGGCTGTCCCCTAGGTGTCCCTGGGGTGCCCTGGCTTTCCCTGGGGTGCCCTGGCTGTCCCCTAGGTGTCCTTGGGGTGCCTTGCTGTCCCCAAGGCTTCCCTGGGGTGCCCTGGTTGTCCCCTAGGTGTCCCTGGGGGTGCCCTGGCTGTCCCTGGGGGTCCCTGGCTGTCCCATAGGTGTCCCTAGGGGTGCCTTGTCTGTCCCTGGGGGGGCCCTGGGTGTACCCTGGTGTCCCTGGGAGGGCCCTGGCTGTCCCTTAAGTGTCCCTGGGGGTGCTCTGGTGTCCCTAGGGATGCCCTAGCTGTCCCCTACGTGTCCCTGGGGGTGCCCTGGGTGTCCCTGGGGTGCCCTGGCTGTCCCCTAGGTGTCCCTGGGGGTGCCCTGGCTGTCCCTGGTGTGCCCTAGCTGTCCCCTACGTGTCCCTGGGGGTGCCCTGGGTGTCCCTGGGGTGCCCTGGCTGTCCCCTAGGTGTCCCTGGGGGTGCCCTGGCTGTCCCTGGTGTGCCCTAGCTGTCCCCTACGTGTCCCTGGGGGTACCCTGGCTGTCCCCTAGGGTCCCTGGGGGTACCCTGGCTGTCCCTGGGGTGCCCTGGCTGTCCCCTAGGTGTCCCTGGGGGTGACCTGCCTGTCCCCTAGGTGTCCCTGGGGGTGCCCTGGCTGTCCCTGGGGGTCCCTGGCTGTCCCATAGGTGTCCCTAGGGGTGCCTTGTCTGTCCCTGGGGGGGCCCTGGGTGTACCCTGGTGTCCCTGGGAGGGCCCTGGCTGTCCCTTAAGTGTCCCTGGGGGTGCTCTGGTGTCCCTAGGGATGCCCTAGCTGTCCCCTACGTGTCCCTGGGGGTGCCCTGGGTGTCCCTGGGGTGCCCTGGCTGTCCCCTAGGTGTCCCTGGGGGTGCCCTGGCTGTCCCTGGTGTGCCCTAGCTGTCCCCTACGTGTCCCTGGGGGTGCCCTGGGTGTCCCTGGGGTGCCCTGGCTGTCCCCTAGGTGTCCCTGGGGGTGCCCTGGCTGTCCCTGGTGTGCCCTAGCTGTCCCCTACGTGTCCCTGGGGGTACCCTGGCTGTCCCCTAGGGTCCCTGGGGGTACCCTGGCTGTCCCTGGGGTGCCCTGGCTGTCCCCTAGGTGTCCCTGGGGGTGACCTGCCTGTCCCCTAGGTGTCCCTTGGGGTGCCCTGGCTGTCCCTGGTGTGCTCTAGCTGTCCCCTACGTGTCCCTGGGGGTACCCTGGCTGTCCCCTAGTTGTCCCTGGGGGAGCCCTGGCTGACCCTAGGGTGCCCTGCCTGTCCCCTAGGTGTCCCTGGGAGTGCCCTGGCTGTCACCTAGGTGTCCCTGGGGGTCCCTGGCTGTCCCCTAGGTGTCCCTGGGGGAGCCCTGGCTGTCCCAAGGGTGCCCTGCCTGTCCCCTACGTGTCCCTGGGGGTGCCCTGGGTGTCCCTGAGGTGCTCTAGGGGTGCCCCGGCTGTCCCTGGGGGTGCCCAGGCTGTCCCCTAGGGGTCCCTGGGGGTACCCTGGCTGTCCCTGGGGTGCCCTGGCTGTCCCCTAGGTGTCCCTGGGGTGCCGTGGCTGTCCCCTTGGTGTCCCTGGGGGTGCCCTGGCTGTCCCATAGGTGTCCCTGGAGGTGCCCTGGCTGTCCCCTTGGTGTCCCTGGGGGTGCCCTGGGTGTCCCTGGGGTGCCCTGGCTGTCCCCTAGGTGTCCCCGGGGATACCCTGGCTATCCCTGGGGGGGCCCTGGCTGTCCCTGGGGTGCCCTAGCTGTCCCCTAGGTGTCCCTGGGGGTGCTCTGGCTGTCCCCTTGGTGTCCCTGGGGGTGCCCAGGGTGTCCCTGGGGTGCCTTGCTGTTCCCTAGATGTCCTTGGGGGTGCCCTGCCTGTCCCCGAGGTGTCCCTGGGGGTGCCCTGGCTGTCCTTGGGGTGCTCTGGCTGTCCCCTAGGTGTCCCTGGAGTGCCCTGACTGTCCCCTAGGTGTCCCTGGGGGTTCCCTGGCTGTCCACTAGTTGTCCCTGGGGGAGCCCTGGCTGACCCTAGGGTGCCCTGCCTGTCCCCTAGGTGTCCCTGGTAGTGCCCTGGCTGTCCCCTAGGTGTCCCTGGGGGTGCCCTGGGTGTCCCTCTGGGTGCCCTGGCTGTTCCCCTAGGTGTCCCTGGGTCCCCTGGGTGTCCCCGGGGGTGCCCTGGCTGTTCCTGTGGTGCCCTGGCTGTCTTCTAGGTGTCCCTGGGGGTCCTGGCTGTCTCCTCGGTGTCCCTGGGGGTGCCCTGGGTGTCCCTGGGGGTGCCCTGGGTGTCCCTGGGGTGCCCTGGGCGTGCCCTGGCTGTCCCGTAGGTGTCCCAGGGCTGCCCTGGCTGTTCCTTAGGTGTCCCTGGGGGTGCCCTGGCTGTCCCTTAGGTGTCCCTGGGGGTTCCCTGGCTATCTGTGGGGTGCCGTGTCTGCCTCTGGGGTGCCCTTGATGTCCCCTAGGTGTCCCTGGGGTGCCCTGAGTGTCCCTGTGGGTGCCCTGGCTGTCCCCTAGGTGTCCCTGGGGTGCCCTGGCTGTCCTTTAGGTGTCCCTGGGGGTGCCCTGGCTGTCCCCTAGGTGTCCCTGCCTCGCTCGTATCCTCGACTCCGCCTCCGGCGCCATGGTGACACCCCTCCCAGTCTGGACCGGTGTGGCCACACCCCCTCCCCTGGGGCCATTAGACCCATCCCAGTACAGACCAGTAAGGCACCGTGTGCCCACCATGGACCCCCACACGCCTGCCAGTTCGTCCCAGTCCACTCCCCGTCCATCCCAGTTCTCTCTGATCACCCTCCCAGTGCTCCCAGTCCATCCCAGTCCCGCAGGTGCTGGTGCTTGTGGCTTGATCAGCTGGTGCCTGTCCGCAACGTGGAGCGGGTCAAATGAGGCCTCAGGGGGAGGGGGGGGCGGATTTTGGGGGGTCCTGGGGGTCCCGAGTTGTCCTGGAGGGGTTTGGGGGGTCTGCGGGGAGTCTCAAGGGGCTGCTGTGGGTGTTTTTCGGGGATCTTCGGGAGGTTTGGGCGGCCCATTTGAGGCATCAAAGGAACCTGAGGAGGGTTTTGCGGGCTCCTGGAGGTCGGGGGGGCCCTGGGGGTGGTTTGGGGGGCACTGGGGGGTTCCAGCCCGTGACCCCCCCCCGTTTTTGACCCCCCCCCCCCCCCCCCCGAGCTGTTTCGGTCTCATCGACGCCCTCCTGAAGCCCAAGGGGGGGTGGGCGCTGGGCCCCCCCCGCTGCCCCCTCCCCCTGCCACCCCCGCGACGCCCTGCAGGTGAGGGACCCCCAAAAACCCCTCCCCAGACCCCAAATTCACCCCTGGGACCCCAAAAAAACCCCCAAAACCTCTCCCCGGACCCCAAATTCACCCCTGAGGCCCCAAAAAACCCCCAAACCCCTCCCCATGAACCCCAAATCCACCCCTGGGACCCCCCAAAACCTCCCCAGGACCCCAGATCCACCCCGGGACCCCCAAATCCATCCCTTGGACCCCCAAAACCCCCCAAATCCATCCCTGGGACCCCCCAAAACCTCCCTTCAAACCCCAAATTCACCCCTCGGACCTCCAGAATCCTTCCACAGGACCCCTCAGGGGTCGTTCCCCACGAAAAAGTGCGGGAAACGTGAGGGGAGAAAAAGGGCGGGAAACGTGAGGGGAGAAAAAGGGCGGGATCAAGTGGAGGGGATCAATGGAATTTTGGGGGGGGTCAGCGACGCTGAGGAAGGATCAATGGAATATTGGGGGGGCATCAATGACATTGGGGGGGTCAGTGACACTCGGGTGGGGATCAATGATGCTGTGGGGGGGTCGATATCAGCTCGAGGGGCGGCCATGGGTTTTTGGGGGGCCGCAACGCAGGCATCCGTGCTGGGTTTGGAGCGGGGGGGCCCCTTCAACCTCTGGGGGGGCCCTGGCTGTCCCCTGGCTGTACCTGGGGGTGCCCTGGCTGTCCCCTAGGTGTCCCTGGGGATGCCCTGGAGTCCCTGGGGGTGCCCTGGCTGTCCCTGCGGGTCCCTGGCTGTCCCCTAGGTGTCCCTGGGGTGCCCTGGCTTTCCCTGGGGTGCCCTGGCTGTCCCCTAGGTGTCCCTGGGGGTGCCCTGGCTGTCCCTGGGGGTCCCTGGCTGTCCCATAGGTGTCCCTAGGGGTGCCTTGTCTGTCCCTGGGGGGGCCCTGGGTGTACCCTGGTGTCCCTGGGAGGGCCCTGGCTGTCCCCTAAGTGTCCCTGGGGGTGCCCTGGCTGTCGCTGGTGTGCCCTAGCTGTCCCCTACGTGTCCCTGGGGGTGCCCTGGGTGTCCCTGGGGTGCCCTGGCTGTCCCCTAGGTGTCCCTGGGGGTGACCTGCCTGTCCCCTAGGTGTCCCTGGAGGTGCCCTGGCTGTCCCCTTGGTGTCCCTGGGGGTGCCCTGGCTGTCCCATAGGTGTCCCTGGAGGTGCCCTGGCTGTCCCCTTGGTGTCCCTGGGGGTGCCCTGGGTGTCCCCGGGGATGCCCTGGCTATCCCTGGGGGGGCCCTGGCTGTCCCTGGGGTGCCCTGCCTGTCCCCTAGGTGTCCCTGGGGGTGCCCTGGCTGTCCCCTTGGTGTCCCTGGGGTACCCTGGCTGTCCCTTATGTGTCCCTGGGGTGCCCTGAGTGTCCCTGGGGTGCCCTGGCTGTCCCCTAGGTGTCCTTGGGGTGCCTTGCTGTCCCCAAGGCGTCCCTGGGGTGCCCTGGCTGTCCCCTAGGTGTCCCTGGGGGTGCCCTGGCTGTCCCTGGGGGTCCCTGGCTGTCCCATAGGTGTCCCTAGGGGTGCCCAGGGTGTCCCTGGGGTGCCTTGCTGTCCCCTAGGTGTCCCTGGGGGTGCCCTGCCTTTCCCCGAGGTGTCCCTGGGGATGCCCTGGAGTCCCTGGGGGTGCCCTGGCTGTCCCTGGGGGTCCCTGGCTGTCCCCTAGGTGTCCCTGGGGTGCCCTGGCTTTCCCTGGGGTGCCCTGGCTGTCCCCTAGGTGTCCCTGGGGGTGCCCTGGCTGTCCCTGGGGGTCCCTGGCTGTCCCATAGGTGTCCCTAGGGGTGCCTTGTCTGTCCCTGGGGGGGCCCTGGGTGTACCCTAAGTGTCCCTGGGGGTGCTCTGGTGTCCCTGGGGATGCCCTGGCTGTCCCTGGTGTGCCCTAGCTGTCCCCTACGTGTCCCTGGGGGTACCCTGGCTGTCCCCTAGGGTCCCTGGGGGTACCCTGGCTGTCCCTGGGGTGCCCTGGCTGTCCCCTAGGTGTCCCTGGGGGTGACCTGCCTGTCCCCTAGGTGTCCCTGGGGGTGCCCTGGCTGTCCCTGGTGTGCTCTAGCTGTCCCCTACGTGTCCCTGGGGGTACCCTGGCTGTCCCCTAGTTGTCCCTGGGGGAGCCCTGGCTGACCCTAGGGTGCCCTGCCTGTCCCCTAGGTGTCCCTGGGAGTGCCCTGGCTGTCACCTAGGTGTCCCTGGGGGTCCCTGGCTGTCCCCTAGTTGTCCCTGGGGGAGCCCTGGCTGTCCCAAGGGTGCCCTGCCTGTCCCCTAGGTGTCCCTGGGAGTGCCCTGGCTGTCCCCTAGGTGTCCCTGGGGGTGCCCTGGGTGTCCCTCTGGGTGCCCTGGCTGTCGCCTAGGTGTCCCTGGGGTCCCCTGGGTGTCCCCGGGGGTGCCCTGGCTGTTCCTGTGGTGCCCTGGCTGTCTTCTAGGTGTCCCTGGGGGGCCCTGGCTGTCCCCTAGGTGTCCCTGGGGTGCCCTGGCTGTCCCTGGGGTGCCCAGGCTTTCCTATAGGTGTCCCTGGGGGTGCCCTGGCTGTCCCGTAGGTGTCCCAGGGCTGCCCTGGCTGTCCCATAGGTGTCCCTGGGGGTGCCCTGGCTGTTCCTTAGGTGTCCCTGGGGGTGCCCTGGCTGTCCCTTAGGTGTCCCTGGGGGTTCCCTGGCTATCTGTGGGGTGCCGTGGCTGCCTCTGGGGTGCCCTTGATGTCCCCTAGGTGTCCCTGGGGTGCCCTGGCTGTCCCCTAGGTGTCCTTGGGGTGCCTTGCTGTCCCCAAGGCGTCCCTGGGGTGCCCTGGCTGTCCCTGGGGGTCCCTGGCTGTTCCCTAGTCGTCCCTGGGGGTGCCCTGGCTGTCCCTGGTGTGCCCTAGCTGTACCCTACGTGTCACTGGGGGTGCCCTGGGTGTCCCTGAGGTGCTCTAGGGGTGCCCCCGCTGTCCCTGGGGTGCCCTGCCTGTCCCCTAGGGGTCCCTGGGGGTACCCTGGCTGTCCCTGGGGTGCCCTGGCTGTCCCCTAGGTGTCCCTGGGGTGCCGTGGCTGTCCCCTTGGTGTCCCTGGGGGTGACCTGCCTGTCCCCTAGGTGTCCCTGGAGGTGCCCTGGCTGTCCCCTTGGTGTCCCTGGGGGTGCCCTGGCTGTTACATAGGTGTCCCTGGATGTCCCCTGGCTATCCCCTTGGTGTCCCTGGGGGTGCCCTGGCTTTCCCCTAGGTGTCCCTAGGGTGCCCAGGCTGTCCCCTAGCTGTCCCTGGGGGTGCCCTGGGTGTCCCTTGGGTGCCCTGGCCGTTCCCTAGGTGTCCCTGGGGGTGCCCTGGCTGTCCCTGGTGTGCCCTGGCTGTCCCCTACGTGTCCCTGGGGGTGCCCTGGGTTTCCCGGGGTGCCCTGGCTGTCCCCTAGGTGTCCCTGGGGTGCCCTGGCTGTCCCCTATGTGTCCCTGGATGTGCCCTAGCTATCCGCTTGGTGTCCCTGGGGGTGCCCTGGCTTTCCCCTAGGTGTCTCTAGGGTGCCCAGGCTGTCTCCTAGCTGTCCCTGGGCGTGCCCTGGGTGTCCCTGGGGTGCCCTGGCTGTCCCCTAGGTGTCCCTGGGGGTGCCCTGGCTGTCCCTGGTGTGCCCTGGCTGTCCCCTACGTGTCCCTGGGGGTGCCCTGGGTGTCCCTGGGGTGCCCTAGGGGTGCCCAGGCTGTCCCCTAGGTGCCCCTTGGGGTACCCTGGCTGTCCCCTATGTGTCCCTGGGGTGCACTGGCTGTCCCTGGGGTGCCCTGGCTGTCCCCTAGGTGTCCCTGGGGTGCCCTGGCTGTCCCCTATGTGTCCCTGGTGGTGCCCTGGCTGTCCCCTAGGTGTCCCTGGAGGTGCCCTGGGTGTCCCCTTGGTGTCCCTGGGGGTGCCCTGGCATTCCCTGGGGTGCCCTGGCTGTCCCCTAGGTGTCCCTGGGGGTGCCCTGGCTGTCCCTGGGGTGCCCTGGCTGTCCCCTAGGTGTCCCTGGGGGTGCCCTGGCTGTCCCCTAGGTGTCCCTGGGGGTGCCCTGGCTTTCCCCTAGGTGTCCCTAGGGTGCCCAGGCTGTCCCCTAGCTGTCCCTGGGGGTGCCCTGGGTGTCCCTGGGGTGCCCTGGCTGTCCCCTAGGTGTCCCTGGGGGTGCCCTGGAGGTCCCCTAGGTGTCCCTGGGGGTGCCCTGGGTGTCCCTCTGGGTGCCCTGGCTGTCCCCTAGGTGTCCCTGTCTCGCTCGTATCCTCGACTCCGCCTCCGGCGCCATGGTGACACCCCTCCCAGTCTGGACCAGTGTGGCCACACCCCCTCCCCTGGGGCCATTGGACCCATCCCAGTATAGACCAGTAAGGCACCGTGTGCCCACCATCGACCCCCACACACGCCTGCCAGTTCATCCCAGTCCACTCCCCGTCCATCCCAGTTCTCTCTGATCACCCTCCCAGTGCTCCCAGTCCATCCCAGTCCCGCAGGTGCTGGTGCTTGTGGCTTGATCAGCTGGTGCCTGTCCGCAACGTGGAGCGGGTCAAACGAGGCCTCAGGGGGAGGGGGGGGGCGGATTTTGGGGGGTCCTGGGGGTCCCGAGTTGTCCTGGAGGGGTTTGGGGGGTTTTGGCGGGTCTGGGGGGAGTCCTGGGGGCTGCTTTGGGTGTTTTTGGGGGATCTTCGGGAGGTTTGGGCAGCCCATTTGAGGCATCACAGGAACCTGAGGTGGGTTTTGCGGGCTCCTGGAGGTCGGGGGGGCCCTGGGGGTGGTTTGGGGGGCACTGGGGGGTTCCAGCCCGTGACCCCCCCCCGTTTTTGTCCACCCCCCCCCCCGAGCTGTTTCGGTCTCATCGACGCCCTCCTGAAGCCCAAGGGGGGGTGGGCGCTGGGCCCCCCCTGCTGCCCCCTCCCCTGCCACCCCCCGCGACGCCCTGCAGGTGAGGGACCCCCAAAAACCCCTCCCCAGACCCCAAATTCACCCCCTGGGACCCCGAAAAACCCCCCAAACCTCTCCCCGGACCCCAAATTCACCCCTGAGGCCCCAAAAAAACCCCCGAACCCCTCCCCATGAAACCCAAATCCACCCCTGGGACCCCCCAAAACCTCCCCAGGACCCCAGATCCACACCGGGACCCCCAAATCCATCCCTTGGACCCCCAAAAACCCCCAAATCCATCCCTGGGACCCCCCCAAAACCTCCCTCCAAACCCCAAATTCACCCCTCGGACCTCCAGAATCCTTCCACAGGACCCCTCAGGGGTCGTTCCCCACGAAAAAGTGCGGGAAACGTGAGGGGAGAAAAAGGGCGGGAAACGTGAGGGGAGAAAAAAGGCGGGAAACGTGAGGGGAGAAAAAGGGCGGGATCAAGTGGGGAGATCAGTGGAATATTGGGGGGGGTCAGTGACGGTGAGGGAAGATCAATGGAATATTGGGGGGGCATCAATGACATTGGGGGGGTCAGTGACACTCGGGTGGGGATCAATGATGCTGTGGGGGGGTCGATATCAGAGGTTATCAGAGGAAATCGCCGCCGCCGTCCTCCCGTGCCCAGAGCCCCGGCAGGACCCCAGCGCAGCTCCGGCTGCAGGCGGAGCAGGAGCGGCTCCTGCCGCCCGCAGCGATCCCGGTCCCGATCCCGACCGCAACGCCAGCTTGGGCCTCAGGCCCCGAGACCCACAACCCGCCCGCCGGGGGGGGCCGCACCTCTCGGGAGCCGCAGCCGACACTGACAGGACCCGAACCAGAACGCCCGCTCCCATTCCCGGCCCCGCCTGGCTCCGCGCAGGGCCGCGAGCAACCTCGGCTCGGCTCGGCTCGGCTCGGCTCAGCTGCGAGGGGCGGGGCGGGGTCGCGGGCGATGGTCCCGCCCCCCAAGCCGGGGCGTGCTCGGGGCGGAGCCGGGGCGGGCTCGGAGCGGAGCCGGGGCGGGCTCGGGGCGGATCCGGGGCGGGCTCGGGGCGGATCCGGGGCGGATCCGGGGCGGGCTCGGGGCGGAGCCGAGGCGGGCTCGGGGCGGAGCCGAGGCGGGCTCGGGGCGGAGCCGAGGCGGGCTCGGGGCGGAGCCGAGGCGGGCTCGGGGCGGGCTCTGGGCGGAGCCGGGGCGGGCTCGGGGCGGAGCCGGGGCGGGCTCGGGGTGGGCTCGGGGCGGAGCAGGGGCAGAGCCGGGGCGGGCTCGGGGCGGGGCCGGGGCGGAGCCGGGGCTCTGTGAGGCGGGGCCGGAGGCAGCCGGGGCCGGGCAGTACCGGGGGCGCGGCTTCAGGGGCGCGGGGCGGGTCCCAAGTGCACGGCGCCGGGACCCCACCGGGGCGTTCCTCACCGAGCCCATAGAGCAGCAGCTACTTCCGCCACCCTTTTGAATCCCCGCGATTGGCGGGCTCGCTGAGGCATCGGCAGTGCTGATTGGACAGCGGGCCCCGGGAACCGCCCCCGCCCCCCGGCCCGCGCTGAGGGCCCGGGGCCTCCGCCCTCAGACCGGCTCCGGCTCCAACCCGGCCCGGGCTCTGCTCCGGTCCCCCCGGCCCGCCCTGAGGGCCCGGGGGCTCTGCGCCGAGACCGGCCTTGCCCCTCCCCGCCTCGCCCTGTAGTAGATTTCTGTTTGGTTTGTGGGAAGAAACAGGTGTGAGAAGTGAGATTTGTGCTGGAGAGGTGCTGCTGGGAAGAAAGGATGGAGTAAATCTGCTCCGAGGATGTGCGATGAAGAATTCAGGGTCAGAGGTGGGCAGTATTTATAAACTGTCTCCATATTTCCCTGTATCTCTGGGTGTTTGGATTGAGCCTGGGATTGTCAGCTATGTTATAAACAAGCCAACCCGGCTACTGAACTCTCAATGAACGTTTGGAAACCCTTGCACAGAAAGACAAGGTAGTAATGATTCCAAAGGAGAAAATGTAAATGAAGGGTAACGATTGCTGGGAAATTTCCTTAGGAATTGTGAACCTCACACAAACGGAATTTAGGAGGTGGAATCCCAGTTTCAGCCTTGGGCACGTGCAGGAGAAGAGGGATCCTTATTCACAGCAAGGAAAGCCCGGTGCCCCAGCGTGTCAGTGCACACAGTGCAATGTCCAGGAAATGAGCGGCAGGGACTGGCAGCAGCTGCAGGTGAGAGCTGTCACAGGCTGATTGAGGGGACAGAGCAGCCCCAGGTGAGAGCTGTCACACTGATGAGGGGACAGAGCAGCCCCAGGTGAGAGCTGTCACACTGATGAGGGGACAGGTGGAAGCTGTAAAGGATAACGAGGGGGCGGGTCCTGCCAGCACTGCTTTAAGAGGGGAGCCCGAGCTCAGTTTGGCACGGAGCTGCGGGAGGAGAGGGGTTTATGCTGGGCTCCCAGGTGAGGCTCATGGAAGGATGGTGAGTTCATCTCACAGGGGCTGGGGGAGGCCTTGGGCGTGGAACATTACTTCAGGAGGTGCTGAGGGACAAACCTTTGTGCCGAGCAGCAGCAGCACAAAAGGTTGAAATAAGTTTTGGTTTGGCATGTAGTGATGGGATTGGCGTCTATGGTGTGCTAGTGTTATCTAAAGGTTTAAACTTTAATGTTTATTTTTAAAGCTTTAAGTTAATGAATTAATATAGGTTGCAAGACATGGGCTTTTTCCTTTTTATTTGGCTAGCGGGAGGTCTTTAACTTTGGGGGCGCTCTGGGTATATGTTCTGGAGTATTATTGAGGGGATTGGACGTGGGGTTGTTTTTATTATATTCAGTAGTTTGACTGGGGGTGATAAGAGTTGGCTTTTTTTGCTGGAATTTTTTTGGGGTTGTCTGTTTGAAAATTTATGTATTTATGCAGTTAAGTGTAGTGGTGTTTCCGGTGTAACTCTTCAGCTTATGTTATTGTTTGTGTGTTTGAGGTGGTCCACTTGTCTTACGCCCTGACCGATTGGCCAACAGATCTGCTGAGATCATACATCGATGTTTGTTTTATTTCTTGTAGCCGAATAAGAGACAGCAGCCCGGTGACAGCAGGAAATTCCCAGAGGGCGAGGCGGCCTTCTGTGGCACCCGACATGGATTCTCATCCCCAGACGTCCAAGAGATAAGTGGAGGGTTCAGAGCCACAGAGGGGATGAAAGTGGAGTGCTGGGTCAGGACTTGTCAGGAGGGGTTTTTGAGTCAGGTTTGGAGATAGGGATGTCCAAGATGTGCCAATTGAGAGTACAGGTGTACCAGCCCGACCCAAACCCGAAGGAGTAGCCCTAAAGACATGCCCGTTTCCCTGAGTGCGGGTACAGGCAGGAGCCCTTATGCAGGACAATGCCAGAAGGCCTGGCTGCGAGGTGTAGGGCTCTAAAGAAGTTGGGTTTAGAAGGGGGGAGGTGTAGCCACACACACAGAGGCTGAGGTAAAGGACTCAAGGACTAGAGGACACACGGTGAAAACCAGGGGAACAGGCTAGGATACAAGTCAGAGTACAGGTGTAGCGGCCCTCACAGCACTGCTACCAGCACACTTCCCCTGAGAGCAGGTGCAGGCAGCAGCCCTAGTGCAGGAACACACCAGAAGCTCTGACCTGTGCAGACACTGTCAGGCTAGGGCCAGGCAGGAAGCGATAGTGGGGAGCAGGATCCAGCAGGGCTGGGGATAACGGGGGTTTCCCGCCCCACCCACCCTGGGATTCCCTGTCTCTCCGCAGCCGGTGGAAGTGCTCCTGATTTCCCTCTCGAGGCGGCGGTTGGTAAGGCTTCGTGCCTTTTGCCACCGCAAAGAGTTCGGCTCTGTCAGCCTCTGCCCTGTCTCAGGGCCACGTTTAGGGTAGGCAGGGAACAACTGTGGATGTACCTGTCCTGCGTGCGGGACAGCTCTTGGGACCCTAACGGTGCAGAGCGTCCCCGGCTGCAAGGTCTAGGGCTCTGAAGAAGCAGGGTTCAGAAGGGGGGAGGTTACAGTGATGCACACAGAGGCTGAGGTAAAGGACTGAAGGACTAGAGAACACACAGTGAAAATCAGGGGTACAGCCTAGGATACAAGTCAGAGTACAGGTATCCCGGTCCTCACAGTGCTGCTTCCAACACTGTTTCCCTGAGAGCAGGTGCAGGCAGCAATCCTAATGGCAAGGCAATGCCAGAAGTCCTGAGAGGTGCAGGCAGTAACCCTAAGCTAGGGCCAGGCAGGAAGTGACAGTGGTGGGGCCGAGTCCACAGGGTTGAGGTTCACCGGGGATGTCCACCCTGCGTTCCTGTCCTGCTCTGACCGGGGATGCTCACAGCCCTAATGGAGGCCACGGTGGGTGGGCTCAGTGCCAGTAATGCCTCTAAGGCTTTGGCGCTGCGAGCGTCGGCCTCCGAGCTCAGCTGAAGCACACACGGGGCCCGAGGACCCGGTCCTGCTTAAGAGACGGTGAGTAGCAGAGCTGCTGGTTTTTGGCTGATGTGCAGCTAAGATTATGCTTTGATGTTTGGTTTTCTTTATTGTAGCTGACTAGGAGACAGCAGGCAAGTGACAGGAGGAATTTCCCAGAGGCATAGGCGGCCTTCTTTGGGACCCAGCGTGGATTCACCTCCCCAGACATCTGAGAGATAAGTGGAGGGCTCGGAACTAGGGAGAGGATGAAAGCGGGGTGCCAGGGCAGGGGTCAGCGGGAGGGATTTTTTGAGTCGGGTTTGGAGATGGGGATGTCCCAGATGTGACCCCTTAGGCTACAATAAGGGAAAGTCTCATTCTGGATCACAGTGCTGAGGTGTGCAGGGCAGAGCAGTCCCAGGGTGTGTTGTGTCTGTTGTGCACTTTGTGTCTTTTGGGTGTCTTGTCTTTTCCTTTAGTCTTTTCAGGCGCCTGTCAAAACCTCTGGCATCAGTCTTAGCATTTCTGATCTCTGTGCTCCTCAGCCAGGTGCCTTTGTCTCAGCTGCTCGGACACTCATCAGAATCCATCTCTCTTCACAAGCATCCAGTCCGATGCCTTTTCAGGTCTTGTTCTGAGCTGTACTGACAGCCGTGCACCGCCCTGATCCATTCCGGCGGGTTAGGTCTTGTGAGAATGCAAAGACAGGTCGAGGATTCTGACCGTAGGGTTCTCGGGCATCCATCTCTGCATTTCTTGGGATAAGTCATCCCGATGGCATCTTGTTCCTGCAGGGTTCTCTGAGCCTGGCCAGCTCACCTTCCTTCTCACCTCGGTCATCTCATTCCGAGTTCTCTGGACCCTCAGGGTCATTCTTCTTGCCCAGAGTTTTCTGTCCCTGTTGCGTCCCCTCGTTTGTCCTGTGCTGTGTCACGGGTGTTGGTGTGTGTTTGGCCGGGAGCTGCTCTGCCTTGCTGCTCAGTCTGGGTGTAGGGGTACGAGGGTAATAGTGCCGGGGGCTTGAAATTTGTGATGTGGGGTGTAGTTAGACTGTAGAGGGTATTCCTAGATTGCCACAAGATGTGTGGAGCTGTCAAGGTATCCTGCAGCACTCTGACTTTTGTCCGAACTTTCTTTCAGATGCAGAGGGATGAAATCTGTGGCAGAGCCCCCCAGTCTGGGTGAGGGGCTCCCCTGAGAAGGTCAGTCACTGTTTTGATTTGCAGGGGAGGTGTAAATGATGGCTGTGTTACATCTCTGTTCTTTGTCTTTATTTTTAGGTGGTAAAGCCGGATCTCAGCAGTCAAGCTGACGTGGGCGAGGTGAGCAGCGATGGGTGGACAGAAGCAGTTGCTATTGTTCAAGCCTCACTCGCTGGTGCAACTCTAAGCCTCCGTTATCGTGTGTTTTAGGGAGTCCACTCGCAGGAGGCCGAGCTCCCCTCTCACCAACCGGACGACAGACCCGGGTCACCTCACCCGTGAGCCCTCCGGGAGCATTCCAGGAGTCTGTGATGGAGCCTTGATCTTCTCCTTGTGAAGGCCCCATCCAGGTAGTCTTGGATAACGGCCGAGGAGTTGAGGTGAGTCAGGGAGGAGAAGGAGGGATGGTCCCCTCAAGTTCCAGCGCTGCCACGTCACCTTGTCTGCTCTTTACCCAGGCAGACCCTGCGACGCCGGCGTTGGCCTCTGAGCGCAGCTGAAGCACGGGGCCGAGGACACGGGCAAGCTTAGGAGACAGTGAGTAGCAGAATTGTCGGGTTTTGGGTGATGGGCTGCCAAGATTATGCTTTGATGTTTGGTTTTCTTTATTGTAGCTGTGTAGGAGACAACAGCCCAGCAACAGCAGGAATTTCCCTGAGGGAGAGGCGGCCTTCTTTGCCACCCAGCGTGGATTCACCTCCCTAGACGTCCAAGAGATAAGTGGAGGGCTCGGAGCCAGGGAGGGCTTGAAAGCGGGGTGTGGGATCAGGGGCCACCGGGAGGGATTTTTTGAGTCATTTTTGGTGACAGGGATGTCCAAGAAGTGACCGCTTAGGCTACAGAAAGTCTCATTCTGGATCAGAGTGCCGAGGTGTGCCGGGCAGAGCAGTCCTGGTGTGTGTTGTGTCTGTTGTGCACTCTGTGTCTTGGGTGTCTTGTGTGTGCTGTCTTTTCCCTTAGCCCTTCAGGGGCCTGTCAAAACCCCTGGCATCAGTCTTAGCATTTCTGATCTCTGTGCTCCTCAGCCAGGTGCCTTTGTCTCAGCTGCTCGGACACTCATCAGAATCCATCTCTCTTCACAAGCATCCAGTCCGATGCCTTTTCAGGTCTTGTTCTGAGCTGTACTGACAGCCGTGCACCGCCCTGATCCATTCCGGCGGGTTAGGTCTTGTGAGAATGCAAAGGCAGGTAGAGGATTCTGACCGTAGGATTCTCGGGCATCCATCTCTGCATTTCTTGGGATAAGTCATCCCGATGGCATCTTGTTCCTGCAGGGTTCTCTGAGCCTGGCCAGCTCACCTTCAGTCTCACCTCGGTCATCTCATTCCGAGTTCTCTGGACCCTCAGGGTCATTCTTCTTGCCCAGAGTTTTCTGTCCCTGTTGTGTCCCCTCGTTTGTCCTGTGCTGTGTCACGGGTGTTGGTGTGTGTTTGGCCGGGAGCTGCTCTGCCTTGATGCTCAGTCTGGGTGTAGGGGTAATAGGATAATAGTGCTGGGGGCCTGAAATTTGTGATGTGGAGTGTAGCAGGGCTGTCGAGGGTATTCCTAGATTTCCACAAGATATGTGGAGCTGTCAAGGTATCCTGCCGCACTCTGACTGTTGTTCTGACTTTCTTTCAGATGCAGGTGGATGAAATCTGTGGCAGAGCCCCCCATCCTGGGTGAGGGGGCTCCCCTGAGAAGGTCGGTCACTGTTTTGATTTGCAGGGGAGGTGTAAATGGTGGCCGTGTTACAGCTCTGTTCTTTGTCTTTATTTTTAGACCAGACCCTGCGACGCCGGCGTTGGCCTCTGAGCGCAGCTGAAGCACAGGGCCGAGGACACAGGCAAGCTTAGGAGACTGTGAGTAGCAGAATTGCTGGTTTCTGGCTGATGTGCTGCTAAGAGCACAGGGTCACGTTTAGTTCTCTTTATTGTAGCTGACGAGGAGACACCAGCCTGGTCACAGCAGGAATTTCCCCGAGGGAGAGGCAGCCTTCTTTGGGACCCGGCGTGGATGCACCTCCCCAGACATCTGAGAGATAAGTGGAGAGCTCAGAGCCGTAGAGGGCATGAAAGAAGAGTGTGGGGTCACTAGCAAGGTTTTTTGAGTCAGGTTTGAAGACAGGGATGTCTAAGCTGTGACCCCTTAGGTTTCATCCAGGGAGAGTCTCATTCTGGATCACAGTGCCGAGGTGTGCAGGGCAGAGCAGTCCTGGTGTGTGTTGTGTCTGTTGTGCACTCTGTGTCTTGGGTGTCTTGTGTGTGCTGTCTTTTCCCTTAGCCCTTCAGGGGCCTGTCAAAACCTCTGGCACCAGTCTTAGCATTTCTGATCTCTGTGCTCCTCAGCCAGGTGCCTTTGTCTCAGCTGCTCGGACACTCATCAGAATCCATCTCTCTTCACAAGCATCCAGTCCGATGCCTTTTCAGGTCTTGTTCTGAGCTGTACTGACAGCCGTGCACCGCCCTGATCCATTCGGCGGGTTAGGTCTTGTGAGAATGCAAAGACAGGTCGAGGATTCTGACCGTAGGGTTCTCGGGCATCCATCTCTGCATTTCTTGGGATAAGTCATCCCGATGGCATCTTGTTCCTGCAGGGTTCTCTGAGCCTGGCCAGCTCACCTTCCATCTTACCTCGGTCATCTCATTCCGAGTTCTCTGGACCCTCAGGGTCATTCTTCTTGCCAGAGTTTTCTATCCCTGTTGTGTCCCCTCGTTTGTCCTGTGCTGTGTCACGGGTGTTGGTGTGTGTTTGGCCTGGAGCTGCTCTGCCTTGATGCTCAGTCTGGGTGTGGGGGTAATAGGATAATAGTGCTGGGGGCTTGAAATTTGTGATGTGGGGTGTAGTTAGACTGTAGAGGGTATTCCTAGATTGCCACAAGATGTGTGGAGCTGTCAAGGTATCCTGCAGCACTCTGACTTTTGTCCCAACTTTCTTTCAGATGCAGAGGGATGAAATCCGTGGCAGAGCCCCCCATCCTGGGTGAGGGGCTCCCCTGAGAAGATCGATCGCTATTCAAGGTGAGAGTCACATATTTCACATTTTTTGGCACTCCAGTGCAGGCCACCTGCATTTACAGCTTGAAACAGGTGAGTCCCTTGGTAACCCCTGGGCAGCAGCTGGAGCCTGCTCCGGGCTGGGCTGAGGGAGCAAACACTTGTGGCTGACACAGCTCCACACTGGGGGTACTTGGGAAAACACCTGCCTTGTCCTGGATTGTTTTTTTTTTTGAGCTTTTGACAAGGTTTTAGTCATCACCTTGGTAAAAATAAATGGTAAGGACTGAAAACATGAGAGGCTGGCAGGTTATATGCACGAAAGACAACTTTTTTTTTCTTAAATATTTGTGCAACCTATATCTTAATTTTGAGACTCTTTTTTGGTCAACTTTATTGTAAAACCCCCTTATTTTCAAGTTAGCTGCTTCAATAATGAATTTGTTTTACAAATACCCGCTAATGTCCGAAGGTTAAAGCACTAACACCAACATCCCACCTCTTTTATTTTTGCAGCAAAATTTTATCTTTACTAAACTTGAAACTTGATGTTTTTGCAGGTAGTAAGTTAAAGAAGGTGTTTATCTGCCCATCACTGATAGTCAGGGTCATGAAGAAATTGCTCTAGTGTTCTAAAATAAATGCAGATTTTTAGGCCTCTCCCATTCTCTCTGACTAGCAGCATGTGAATTGATTTTTGATCTCCTTTCTGTTGGTGTCTGTGGGTTTTAAGCTGCATGGAGAAGGTGTCTGTGGACATGGCACCCAGGGAATGGTGCTGGGAAGGGCAGGATGGAAAGGAGCTGCTCAGGAATCCAGAGCAGCAGTGGAGTGGGAGCTGGTGCTGCTGCCTCAGTCACACCCTCCTGGACAGTCTGTGCAGTGATAATATTCCTACTTTCCTTCCTGAACCTGGGGTTGGAGGAGAACATGAGTCTTGGCATTGTTGGAAAGGGGAACTCCAGGGAAAAACTGCTGTTTGTGTCCTCAGAGAGCAGTGGGAAGAGCCTGGGAGAAATCCTGGCTGGCTGAGGGATCCTTGTGTCCCCTCAGGAATAAATCCCTGCGTCTCCTCAGACCTGCTGGTTTGCAGTAGAGTTTGGGCACCTTTCGCTGCAGCTGTGGTTCTTAATAACTGGAAGTCCATGGATTGCTGGGCGATTCCCATAAGTTCTCCTGTTTTGTAGGAGCTGCACGGTGAGGTCAGCATTCTGAGGGAGGCCCTGGCACAGCTGCCAAGGGCAAGGAACGTGGAGCATCCCGGGGCTTCTCCCGCCCGAGTTTCTCCCGGAGCGTGCTGCGTGTCGTGCCGGATGTTTAACCCGGGTTTGGGGTGTTCTCCTGCAGTCCCAGCTCTGACTGCTGCCCCCGAGCCCCGGCCTTGCTCGGTCCCAGCACTGAACCTGGCAGGTGGGTGTGCTTTTCCAGCCCTTTAATCCCACGGGCAATCCCAGATTCCCGGAGCTCCCCGAGGCACAGCCTGGCCTCCCTCCCTGGGAGCTGCATTTCAGTCTGCCTGGACCAAGGACATCCTGTTTGAGACTTTATTCCTGTTGCTTTTCCTCTTCCAGGTTGTGGGCAAAAAGGAGAGAGCCAGTAGGAAGTGAAGCCACTGGAAGGCCTTATCCCAGTCCAAGGTTGGATAGGAGTAACTGGACCTGTTGAATTCCCACTTCCCTTTAAATTAGAGCAGAGGAAGCAGATTTTAAATCATCATTCCATGAACTTTCACCAACTTCATGACTCTTGCAAAAGTTTTCAATGTTAGAAATTCCTGAGCTTGTTTTCCAGGCAAGCTTGGATTTAGATGTTATTCCTTCCTTTTATTTGAAGGAATAACTCTGATTTCCTCTCTGATTTTAGTAAGGGAATATTTATTTATTCCAATTTTCCATCCTAATTGGAATTTTTGCACCTTGTAGAGCACATTTCCAAGGAAATTTACCCAATTAATGTTGGTAAATCAGGAATTGTCCAGCACCATCTCCACAAAATTCTGTGAATTCCCAAGAAAACGTTGAAGTATTTATTTGCCATGATTCATCTCTTTGTAAAGTTCAATTTACTGCATTTTTAATTACATAAATGCCATTAAAACCTGAATCCAGGCCTAGCTGCTGTTCCTTGGACACAGGGGGCTGGTTCTTTCCTACCTTGGCACATTTGGGTGTTTGTCCAAAATGAGCTTCCCACTAAAATAGAATTTGTTTCCAAGCAAAAGTGGGAATTGTCTAGAAAACCTTCTGTTCTGGGGGGCACTGGGTTTGTTTCCCTTATTGCTGCATAATTGAGGAAAGCCATGGTGCTTTTTTAGGCAGTGGCAGGAGGTGAAAGCTGCATTTATTTAATTTTGTATTTTATTTCTTGTTATTTTTGTATTTTTATGCTCTTTTGTTGTGGTTTCTCATGTTGCGTTTTGTGGTTTTTCAAAGACTTTTTCTTCCGTTTTTTAATTTTTATATTTTTTTCTTTAGCTATTTATTTACTTGTTAAAACTACTTTTAGTTTTTTATTTTAATTTTTTGTTTAAATTTTTTTTCCACTTTTTTGTTACTTTGAAATTTTTTTCTTTTGGTATTTTAATTTTATTTATTATTTTCTATAGTTTTGGTTTATTTTTTCATGTTTTCTTTGTTCCTTTTTTTTTTTCCCCATACTCTTTCTTCCCCCGGGCGCCTGGGGGTTTGGCTGTTGGCAAGAAAGATGAGAAATGACCTCCGTGCCCGCTGGACGTCGGGATGTCATAGAGAGCGCAGTTGGCAAAAGCTCTGTATTTTCTGCTCCATAAAACTCCTGAAGGGAGAAAGCTGTGACCACCGTGGTGCCGTTTTTTCCTTCCCAGCCCCGACCAGGTCTCCTCCTACCCGTGCACAGTGTTACCAGCAGCAGCCTGCTGTCCAGGCTGTCGAGGCGTATTTCAGAGGGGGCAATAAAAACAAAGTAGACGTTTTATTTTGAACTCTCCGACCCTGCTTGTTTATTAGCAAAGAACTCCAAAACAAAGCGAACAAAAAAAGAAAACCCACAAACTAAACTCCCCCGCAACCCACCAAAAAAAAACCATAGAGAAAGAGAAAACATGCCCATATTATTTGAATAAAGATTAAAACTTTACCCCTTAGAAAACCAGGCTCATTTAATTCAAATTAATTGTGTTTCTGATGTGTTAGGTTAATGAATTCATCTAGTGTAAAATATCGTTTAAAATATAAACAAACGAATTAAAAAATAATGAAAAAGAAAAATAACAAAAAGTATAGGATATGAAAAATAATATAAATAATAAATACACAATATATTATTACATACTACACGTTTTATAAATATATATAATATACATAATATAAACATCTATAATGTACATAATCATGATATTTCAATGAAATGTATTATTATTTATAACATTACATAATAAATAATAAATTATTTTATATATAACTTTCTATACTTAATATATATAATAAATATAATAGTATAATAAACATAATACATGATGTATAATGTACATAATATAAAAGCTGAATTGTAATGATTAATGTAAATATCAGAATCACAAAGATAAAAAATATTGAAATAGAGCCTGAACGAAAGGCTTTTTTGGTTCGGTCTGGTTGCTGGCAGGGCTCTCGCAGGTGTGCTCGGGGGTCTTTTGGGCCATTTATTCCGGAGGCTGTTCGGAAGGGCATTTCTGGGCACGTTCGTTTATGGCTCCGCTCCGCGCCGCCGCGCGGCAGTGCTGCCACCCTGTGGGCAGAGAGCGGTAGTGCAGCTGTCCCTCCCGCCCGGCCCGCCCGATCTGTGCGGCAATGCTGCCACCGTGTGGGCAAAGAGCGGTAGTGCAGCTGTCCCTCCCGCCCGTCCCGCCTGATCTGTGCGGCAATGCTGCCATCGTGTGGGCAAAGAGCGGTAGTGCAGCTGTCCCTCCCGCCCGTCCCGCCTGATCTGTGCGGCAATGCTGCCACCCTGTGGGCAAAGAGCGGTAGTGCAGCTGTCCCCCATGACCGTCCCGCCGGAGCCGTGCGGCAGTGCTGCCACCCTGTGGGCAAAGAGCGGTAGTGCAGCTGTCCCCCCCCGCCCGTCCCCGACGCGCGTGGCAGCCCCGCATTGTGAGCTCGGGGGCGGCGCTGCCGCCCGCCCGCCCGCAGCTCGGGGCCGAAAGGGAGGGAAAAAGGCAAGGAGCCCGGGCGCGTGGCAGCCGGCTGCCTGCGCGCGCCACCCGGACCCCGGAGCCGTCCGGGCGCGCTTTTCCGCGGCGTCTGCGGGTGTGCGGACACGGGATGGGGGCGCAGCGGCGCCGCGGGCGGCAGTCCATTGAGTCAGGCGCTTGTGTGAGCGGCCGAGGGGGCATTTTAGTGGGTTCCACTACCAAGATGGCGGCGAGACGCGAGGCGCCTGACCTTCTAAAAAGGGCGGCCAAAAGGGCGGGAAAAATAAGGACCCTATAGGTGTTTATGCAGCTGCCTGCACAAAACCCCGACTACGGCGCCGCCCGGGGGCAATTTTCCGCGGCGTTTCCAGGTGTGAGGACACGGGCCGTGTGCTCAGTCGCGCCGCGTCCGCGTTCAGATTCGTTGATTTAGTCAGGCGTCTGCGTAAACACCTGGCGGAGGCCTATGCCGAGCCACAAAGAACATGGCGGCCGGGACGGAAGTGGCCTCAGGAGCAACCAAGATGGCGGCAAGGGAAAGCGGAAGTCACACGTCGCCCCTCACAAAATGGCGCCGAAGCGCGAGGCGCCCGACCTTCCAAAAAAGGCGGCCAAAAGGGCGGGAAAAAATAAGGACCCTATAGGCATTTAGCCAGACGCCTGCACAAAAACCCCGACTACGGCGCTGCCCGGGCGCAATTTTCCGCGGCGTTTCCAGGTGTGCCGACACGGGCCGTGTGCTCAGTCGCGACGCGCTTGCGTTCGGATTCGTGGATTTAGTCAGGCGTCTGTGTAAATACCTGGTGGAGGCCTATGCCGAGCCACAAAGAACATGGCGGCCGGGACGGAAGTGGCCTCAGGAGCAACCAAGATGGCGGCAAGGAAAAGCGGAAGTCACGCGTCGCCCCTCACAAAATGGCGCCGAGGCGCGAGGCGCCCGACCTTCCAAAAAGGGCGGCCAAAAGGGCGGGAAAAAATAAGGACCCTGTAGGCGTTTACGCAGATGCCTGCACAAAAACCCCGACTACAGCGCCGCCCGGGCGCAATTTTCCGCGGCGTTTCCAGGTGTGCAGACACCGGCCATGTGCTCATCCGCGCCGCCTCCGGGTTCGGATTCGTGGATTTAGTCAGGCGTCTGTGTAAACACCTGCCGGGGGCCTTAGCGGTGCCGCAAAAAAGATGCCGGCGGGACCGGAAGTGGCCTCAGACGCAACCAAGATGGCGGCAAGGAAGGGCGGAATGCTCGTGGGGCTCATCGCGGCCGAAAATCACCGAGTGCAGCTCACACCCTGCAATGGCAAAAGCTGTTTTATTAAAACTCAGCCGAGAATTTTCCTCTTATTTCCAGGTCACAGGATATACTGAGCCTGAGAGGGATCCTAAAATCTGGCTCTCAAGCAGACGGACCGTTTGAGAATCGAACTCAGCACCTTGGCATTACCCGGACTCTGCTCCAAGCAGCTGAACCAATCTCTGCATTATGGGGATGGACCTCCATAGGATGGCAACGCTTGGCCCCACTAAGGTAAGTGCAGTGCCGCCTTCTCTGCCAAAGCTGCTTCACACAGCAGCCCCTGGAATGGCTCGAGGGCAGAACTGGCTGGCAGCTCACGACAGCACAAAGCTCTTCCAGTGACGCTGATTTCCTGTCCTTTCCAGGATTTACTCAACAGCTGCCGTAAAAGTACTTACACAAAGTCTCTTTCTGGGCGGAAAGGAGCAGGACAAGTCCTGAGGCTTCCCTTCTTCCACGGCCAAAGTTCTGGAGAGAGGCAGGGCCGGTCCCACCCGCACAGGGGCGTTTCCTGCAGGTGAGTGTTGCCGGGCCAAACTGATGGCAGCTGCTGAGGCCGGGGCTGCTTTTCTGGCCGGAGGCCTCGGTGGCCCCCCGTGCCGCCTGCAGTGTCCCTCGGGGTTTCCTGCAGGTGTCCCGGGTGCCCGGAGGCGCAGGGAGGAAGGAGGCCGGCAGCCCCAGCGGGGCCAGCAGCCCTGGGATGATGTGCAGGGGAGGAGCTGTGCCTGCGGGGCCCCGCCCGTGGCAGCGGCGGCCAAACGCAGGGCCCGGGGCCGGGCTCGGGGCTGGCACGGACACGGCCCTGGGGCTGCCGCGGCTCCTCGGCCAGGGGCTGCTCCCACCGGGCACGGGGAGATGCTGCAGCCCGGACAGAGGCACCCACAGCCCAAGAGCTCCCCAGGGAACAGCTGGCATTGCCCGGGAACGGCGGCTCGGGCTGTCTGCAGAGGGGCTCAGACAGCAATTCCCACCTCCCGGAGCTCCCACACAGTTGCCAGGGATGTCCTGGCCACCCCAAATCCCCTCCCTTTCAGCCTGAGGACATCACCCATCGGCAGCATTAAAGCCAAGGTGCTCCTCCCTCACAGAAATTAAATCCGGAGCAACGGCCCTCGGAGATGCCTCAAAATCAAAGGTTTGAGTGGGATGGAGTTTCGTTTGGATGAAGTCTGGACTTTTCCAGGGAGCCAGCCGGAGTGCAGAAGTGATGGAAAGCTTTTGCAGGTGGGTCCCACTGGAGGTGTGCTGAAGGCAGGGATGGGCATCCCTTGCCTGAGGGAAAGGCACTTGCAGAGGCCACTGCTGGGGCTCGGAAAGGAGCTGAGCTCCTGCAGGGAGCTGTGTCCTCCCGAGGGCACAGGGGCTGCCTCAGCACAGGCCGGCCAGTGCCTTCTCCTGCTCTGAAACATCACCTGGAGCCCGAGCTCAGGGGGGTGGCTGAATTCCAGGGAAATCTGACAGGTGACCCCCAGGGGATGAGGGTTAGAATTAACCAAATCTATGGAATAGAAACCTATCCTGTCCCTATCCTGCTGAGCTTCCTTGGAAGCTCTGCTAGTTCCTGACACATCTGGCATTCAAGCAGCAGCTCTGCGTGGGAATATCCATGCTCTGTGAGGCACTGTGAGGTTATTGCAGCAGGAACTGAGCAGGGAATTCGGGGCCGTGGGTATAATTCATCTAAACTAGCAAAGGTGACAGTGAACCCCAAATCTGGGCACCACACAGAGAACAATCTTTGTGCTGCCCTGTCAGCTCAAGCCCCTGGGCTGGGAAGTTTTGGGAGTCAAACATATGGAATGATAAAAGTCACAGCAACTGGTGTCACCCCGAGGGACAGTCCAAGTCCCAGACAATTCCTCTGCAGTCCCCTGGGGGGGAAAACACCCTCTGTCTGCCAGGAGCCCTGACTCTGTTTCTCCTATCAGCTGTGTTGGGCTTTAAGAACTTGAAATAACTTTGAAGCCAAAGAAATCACCTTTTCCTTCTGGTTTGATTGTGTTTTTTTGTTGTTTTTTTTTTTTTTTTTTCTTTCAGGTGCTGGACTTGCTTCTGTGGATGTGTGCTGAGCTCTGGCTGCAGGGGACTGTCAGGCCTGAATGGCTGTGAGTTTGTGTTCTTCTCGCTGGGGAAGCAGAAATAATTATTAATTAGACTGCAGAAATGTTTTCAGAAACCTTTCCCCTTTCCTGCCCTTTGCTGGTGGATCTTCTCTTTCTGCCTTTGACTTTACAAAGCTGTTCCCTGATGTCAATTCCCCTGCCTGAATTCCTTGCAGCTCCTAGCTGGGAAAAACTGGGATGATGTCCTAGGGATGTTCTTAGGGGAGGACAGAGGTGAGATTTTTGCCTGTATTTTTCTAATATTTTCTAAAATTTCAGGGAGCTGCTCCTGCTCCTGCCCCTAATCCTGCTGCTGCTGCACAAGTGGAGCCTTGTCAGCGAAGACCTACATCTGCAGGAGGCCCCACAGGCCCTGGCTGGGAAGTGCCAAAACAAAGAAGTGATCAGTAAGTGCTGAACTGCTTCCAGGAGGGCATATTTTGTTGCAGCCGTTACAGACCAACCGTGTGGTGCTGGTGACTTTGTGTGAGTTGCTTTATTAAAGCCAATCGTTGGTAAGGGTTTTGAGCCTGCCTTGGAGAGCACTTGGAGCTCTGGGTGCCCTGGCTTTCCCCTAGGTGGGCCTGGGGGCGCCCCGGCTGTCCCCTAGGTGTCCCTGGAGTGCCCTGGCTGTCCCCTAGGTGTCCCTTGGGGTCCACGGGCTGTCCACTAGGTGTCCCTTGGGGGGACCTGACTGTCCCTGGGATGCCCTGGCTGTCCCCTAGGTGTCCCTTGGGGTCCACGGGCTGTCCACTAGGTGTCCCTTGGGGGGACCTGGCTGTCCCCTAGTTGTCCCTGGGGTGCCCTGGCTGTCTCTTAGGTGTCCCTGGGGGTGCCCTGGCTGTCTTTTAGGTGTCCCTGGGGGTGCCCTAACTGTCCCCTAGGGGTACCTTGTCTGTCCCTGGGGGGGCCCTGGCTGTCTTCCTAGGTGTCCCTGGGGGGCCCTGGCTGTCCCCTAGGTGTCCTTGGGGTGCCTTGCTGTCCCCAAGGCGTCCCTGGGGTGCCCTGGCTGTCCCTGGGGGTCCCTGGGGTTGCCTTCCCTGTCCCCGAGGTGTCCCTGGGGGTGCCCTGGCTGTCCTTGGGGTGCTCTGGCTGTCCCCTAGGTGTCCCTGGAGTGCCCTGACTGTCCCCTAGGTGTCCCTGGGGGTTCCCTGGCTGTCCCCTAGTTGTCCCTGGGGGAGCCCTGGCTGACCCTAGGGTGCCCTGCCTGTCCCCTAGGTGTCCCTGGGAGTGCCCTGGCTGTCACCTAGGTGTCCCTGGGGGTCCCTGGCTGTCCCCTAGTTGTCCCTGGGGGAGCCCTGGCTGTCCCAAGGGTGCCCTGCCTGTCCCCTAGGTGTCCCTGGGAGTGCCCTGGCTGTCCCCTAGGTGTCCCTGGGGGTGCCCTGGGTGTCCCTCTGGGTGCCCTGGCTGTCCCCTAGGTGTCCCTGGGGTCCCCTGGGTGTCCCCGGGGGTGCCCTGGCTGTTCCTGTGGTGCCCTGGCTGTCTTCTAGGTGTCCCTGGGGGGCCCTGGCTGTCCCCTAGGTGTCCCTGGGGTTCCCTGGCTGTCCCTGGGGTGCCCAGGCTTTCCTATAGGTGTCCCTGGGGGTGCCCTGGCTGTCCCATAGGTGTCCCTGGGGGTGCCCTGGCTGTTCCTTAGGTGTCCCTGGGGGTTCCCTGGCTATCTGTGGGGTGCCGTGGCTGCCTCTGGGGTGCCCTTGATGTCCCCTAGGTGTCCCTGGGGTGCCCTGAGTGTCCCTGTGGGTGCCCTGGCTGTCCCCTAGGTGTCCCTGGGGTTCCCTGGCTGTCCCTGGGGTGCCCAGGCTTTCCTATAGGTGTCCCTGGGGGTGCCCTGGCTGTCCCATAGGTGTCCCTGGGGGTGCCCTGGCTGTCCCTGGGGGTCCCTGGCTGTCCCATAGGTGTCCCTAGGGGTGCCTTGTCTGTCCCTGGGGGGGCCCTGGGTGTACCCTGGTGTCCCTGGGAGGGCCCTGGCTGTCCCCTAAGTGTCCCTGGGGGTGCTCTGGTGTCCCTGGGGATGCCCTGGCTGTCCCCTAGCTGTCCCTGGGGGTGCCCTGGGTGTCCCTGGGGTGCCCTGGCTGTCCCCTAGGTGTCCCTGGGGGTGCCCTGGCTGTCCCTGGTGTGCCCTAGCTGTCCCCTACGTGTCCCTGGGGGTGCCCTGGGTGTCCCTGAGGTGCTCTAGGGGTGCCCCGGCTGTCCCTGGGGGTGCCCTGGGTGTCCCTGGGGTGCCCTGGCTGTCCCCTAGGTGTCCCTGGGGGTGCCCTGGCTGTCCCTGGTGTGCCCTAGCTGTCCCCTACGTGTCCCTGGGGGTGCCCTGGGTGTCCCTGAGGTGCTCTAGGGGTGCCCCAGCTGTCCCTGGGGGTGCCCTGGCTGTCCCCTTGGTGTCCCTGGGGTACCCTGGCTGTCCCTTATGTGTCCCTGGGGGTGCCCAGGGTGTCCCTGGGGTGCCTTGCTGTCCCCTAGGTGTCCCTGGGGGTGCCCTGCCTTTCCCCGAGGTGTCCCTGGGGATGCCCTGGAGTCCCTGGGGGTGCCCTGGCTGTCCCTGGGGGTCCCTGGCTGTCCCCTAGGTGTCCCTGGGGTGCCCTGGCTTTCCCTGGGGTGCCCTGGCTGTCCCCTAGGTGTCCTTGGGGTGCCTTGCTGTCCCCAAGGCGTCCCTGGGGTGCCCTGGCTGTCCCCTAGGTGTCCCTGGGGGTGCCCTGGCTGTCCCTGGGGGTCCCTGGCTGTCCCATAGGTGTCCCTAGGGGTGCCTTGTCTGTCCCTGGGGGGGCCCTGGGTGTACCCTGGTGTCCCTGGGAGAGCCCTGGCTGTCCCCTAAGTGTCCCTGGGGGTGCTCTGGTGTCCCTGGGGATGCCCTAGCTGTCCCTGGTGTGCCCTAGCTGTCCCCTACGTGTCCCTGGGGGTGCCCTGGGTGTCCCTGGGGTGCCCTGGCTGTCCCCTAGGTGTCCCTGGGGGTGCCCTGGCTGTCCCTGGTGTGCCCTAGCTGTCCCCTACGTGTCCCTGGGGGTGCCCTGGGTGTCCCTGGGGTGCCCTGGCTGTCCCCTAGGTGTCCCTGGGGGTGCCCTGGCTGTCCCTGGTGTGCCCTAGCTGTCCCCTACGTGTCCCTGGGGGTACCCTGGCTGTCCCCTAGGGGTCCCTGGGGGTACCCTGGCTGTCCCTGGGGTGCCCTGGCTGTCCCCTAGGTGTCCCTGGGGGTGACCTGCCTGTCCCCTAGGTGTCCCTGGGGGTGCCCTGGCTGTCCCTGGTGTGCCCTAGCTGTCCCCTACGTGTCCCTGGGGGTACCCTGGCTGTCCCCTAGGGGTCCCTGGGGGAGCCCTGGCTGACCCTAGGGTGCCCTGCCTGTCCCCTAGGTGTCCCTGGGAGTGCCCTGGCTGTCACCTAGGTGTCCCTGGGGGTCCCTGGCTGTCCCCTAGTTGTCCCTGGGGGAGCCCTGGCTGTCCCAAGGGTGCCCTGCCTGTCCCCTAGGTGTCCCTGGGAGTGCCCTGGCTGTCCCCTAGGTGTCCCTGGGGGTGCCCTGGGTGTCCCTCTGGGTGCCCTGGCTGTCGCCTAGGTGTCCCTGGGGTCCCCTGGGTGTCCCCGGGGGTGCCCTGGCTGTTCCTGTGGTGCCCTGGCTGTCTTCTAGGTGTCCCTGGGGGTCCCTGGCTGTCCCCTAGGTGTCCCTGGGGTGCCCTGGCTGTCCCTGGGGTGCCCAGGCTTTCCTATAGGTGTCCCAGGGCTGCCCTGGCTGTCCCATAGGTGTCCCTGGGGGTGCCCTGGCTGTTCCTTAGGTGTCCCTGGGGGTGCCCTGGCTGTCCCTGGGGGTCCCTGGCTGTCCCCTAGGTGTCCCTGGGGTGCCCTGGCTTTCCCTGGGGTGCCCTGGCTGTCCCCTAGGTGTCCTTGGGGTGCCTTGCTGTCCCCAAGGCGTCCCTGGGGTGCCCTGGCTGTCCCCTAGGTGTCCCTGGGGGTGCCCTGGCTGTCCCTGGGGGTCCCTGGCTGTCCCATAGGTATCCCTAGGGGTGCCTTGTCTGTCCCTGGGGGGGCCCTGGGTGTACCCTGGTGTCCCTGGGAGGGCCCTGGCTGTCCCCTAAGTGTCCCTGGGGGTGCTCTGGTGTCCCTGGGGATGCCCTGGCTGTCCCCTAGCTGTCCCTGGGGGTGCCCTGGGTGTCCCTGGGGTGCCCTGGCTGTCCCCTAGGTGTCCCTGGGGGTGCCCTGGCTGTCCCTGGTGTGCCCTAGCTGTCCCCTACGTGTCCCTGGGGGTGCCCTGGGTGTCCCTGGGGTGCTCTAGGGGTGCCCCGGCTGTCCCTGGGGGTGCCCAGGCTGTCCCCTAGGGGTCCCTGGGGGTACCCTGGGTGTCCCTGGGGTGCCCTGGCTTTCCCTGGGATGCCCTGGCTGTCCCCTAGGTGTCCTTGGGGTGCCTTGCTGTCCCCAAGGCGTCCCTGGGGTGCCCTGGCTGTCCCCTAGGTGTCCCTGGGGGTGCCCTGGCTGTCCCTGGGGGTCCCTGGCTGTCCCATAGGTGTCCCTAGGGGTGCCTTGTCTGTCCCTGGGGGGGCCCTGGGTGTACCCTGGTGTCCCTGGGAGGGCCCTGGCTGTCCCCTAAGTGTCCCTGGGGGTGCTCTGGTGTCCCTGGGGATGCCCTAGCTGTCCCCTACGTGTCCCTGGGGGTCCCCTGGGTGTCCCTGGGGTGCCCTGGCTGTCCCCTAGGTGTCCCTGGGGGTGCCCTGGCTGTCCCTGGTGTGCCCTAGCTGTCCCCTACGTGTCCCTGGGGGTGCCCTGGGTGTCCCTGGGGTTCCCTGGCTGTCCCCTAGGTGTCCCTGGGGGTGCCCTGGCTGTCCCTGGTGTGCCCTAGCTGTCCCCTACGTGTCCCTGGGGGTACCCTGGCTGTCCCCTAGGGGTCCCTGGGGTTACCCTGGCTGTCCCTGGGGTGCCCTGGCTGTCCCCTAGGTGTCCCTGGGGGTGACCTGCCTGTCCCCTAGGTGTCCCTGGGGGTGCCCTGGCTGTCCCTGGTGTGCCCTAGCTGTCCCCTACGTGTCCCTGGGGGTACCCTGGCTGTCCCCTAGTTGTCCCTGGGGGAGCCCTGGCTGACCCTAGGGTGCCCTGCCTGTCCCCTAGGTGTCCCTGGGAGTGCCCTGGCTGTCACCTAGGTGTCCCTGGGGGTCCCTGGCTGTCCCCTAGTTGTCCCTGGGGGAGCCCTGGCTGACCCTAGGGTGCCCTGCCTGTCCCCTAGGTGTCCCTTGGAGTGCCCTGGCTGTCACCTAGGTGTCCCTGGGGGTCCCTGGCTGTCCCCTAGTTGTCCCTGGGGGAGCCCTGGCTGTCCCAAGGGTGCCCTGCCTGTCCCCTAGGTGTCCCTGGGAGTGCCCTGGCTGTCCCCTAGGTGTCCCTGGGGGTGCCCTGGGTGTCCCTCTGGGTGCCCTGGCTGTCCCCTAGGTGTCCCTGGGGTCCCCTGGGTGTCCCCGGGGGTGCCCTGGCTGTTCCTGTGGTGCCCTGGCTGTCTTCTAGGTGTCCCTGGGGGGCCCTGGCTGTCCCCTAGGTGTCCCTGGGGTTCCCTGGCTGTCCCTGGGGTGCCCAGGCTTTCCTATAGGTGTCCCTGGGGGTGCCCTGGCTGTCCCCTAGGTGTCCCAGGGCTGCCCTGGCTGTCCCATAGGTGTCCCTGGGGGTGCCCTGGCTGTTCCTTAGGTGTCCCTGGGGGTGCCCTGGCTGTCCCTTAGGTGTCCCTGGGGGTTCCCTGGCTATCTGTGGGGTGCCGTGGCTGCCTCTGGGGTGCCCTTGATGTCCCCTAGGTGTCCCTGGGGTGCCCTGAGTGTCCCTGTGGGTGCCCTGGCTGTCCCCTAGGTGTCCCTGGGGTTCCCTGGCTGTCCCTGGGGTGCCCAGGCTTTCCTATAGGTGTCCCTGGGGGTGCCCTGGCTGTCCCCTAGGTGTCCCTGGGGGTGCCCTGGCTGTCCCTGGGGGTCCCTGGCTGTCCCATAGGTGTCCCTAGGGGTGCCTTGTCTGTCCCTGGGGGGGCCCTGGGTGTACCCTGGTGTCCCTGGGAGGGCCCTGGCTGTCCCCTAAGTGTCCCTGGGGGTGCTCTGGTGTCCCTGGGGATGCCCTGGCTGTCCCCTAGCTGTCCCTGGGGGTGCCCTGGGTGTCCCTGGGGGTTCCCTGGCTGTCCCCTAGGTGTCCCTGGGGGTGCCCTGGCTGTCCCTGGTGTGCCCTAGCTGTCCCCTACGTGTCCCTGGGGGTGCCCTGGGTGTCCCTGAGGTGCTCTAGGGGTGCCCCGGCTGTCCCTGGGGGTGCCCTGCCTGTCCCCTAGGTGTCCCTGGGGGTGCCCTGGCTGTCCCCTTGGTGTCCCTGGGGTACCCTGGCTGTCCCTTATGTGTCCCTGGGGGTGCCCAGGGTGTCCCTGGGGTGCCTTGCTGTCCCCTAGGTGTCCCTGGGGGTGCCCTGCCTTTCCCCGAGGTGTCCCTGGGGATGCCCTGGAGTCCCTGGGGGTGCCCTGGCTGTCCCTGGGGGTCCCTGGCTGTCCCCTAGGTGTCCCTGGGGTGCCCTGGCTTTCCCTGGGGTGCCCTGGCTGTCCCCTAGGTGTCCTTGGGGTGCCTTGCTGTCCCCAAGGCGTCCCTGGGGTGCCCTGGCTGTCCCCTAGGTGTCCCTGGGGGTGCCCTGGCTGTCCCTGGGGGTCCCTGGCTGTCCCATAGGTGTCCCTAGGGGTGCCTTGTCTGTCCCTGGGGGGGCCCTGGGTGTACCCTGGTGTCCCTGGGAGAGCCCTGGCTGTCCCCTAAGTGTCCCTGGGGGTGCTCTGGTGTCCCTGGGGATGCCCTAGCTGTCCCTGGTGTGCCCTAGCTGTCCCCTACGTGTCCCTGGGGGTGCCCTGGGTGTCCCTGGGGTGCCCTGGCTGTCCCCTAGGTGTCCCTGGGGGTGCCCTGGCTGTCCCTGGTGTGCCCTAGCTGTCCCCTACGTGTCCCTGGGGGTGCCCTGGGTGTCCCTGGGGTGCCCTGGCTGTCCCCTAGGTGTCCCTGGGGGTGCCCTGGCTGTCCCTGGTGTGCCCTAGCTGTCCCCTACGTGTCCCTGGGGGTACCCTGGCTGTCCCCTAGGGGTCCCTGGGGGTACCCTGGCTGTCCCTGGGGTGCCCTGGCTGTCCCCTAGGTGTCCCTGGGGGTGACCTGGCTGTCCCCTAGGTGTCCCTGGGGGTGCCCTGGGTGTCCCTCTGGGTGCCCTGGCTGTCGCCTAGGTGTCCCTGGGGTCCCCTGGGTGTCCCCGGGGGTGCCCTGGCTGTTCCTGTGGTGCCCTGGCTGTCTTCTAGGTGTCCCTGGGGTGCCCTGGCTGTCCCTGGGGTGCCCAGGCTTTCCTATAGGTGTCCCAGGGCTGCCCTGGCTGTCCCATAGGTGTCCCTGGGGGTGCCCTGGCTGTTCCTTAGGTGTCCCTGGGGGTGCCCTGGCTGTCCCTGGGGGTCCCTGGCTGTCCCCTAGGTGTCCCTGGGGTGCCCTGGCTTTCCCTGGGGTGCCCTGGCTGTCCCCTAGGTGTCCTTGGGGTGCCTTGCTGTCCCCAAGGCGTCCCTGGGGTGCCCTGGCTGTCCCCTAGGTGTCCCTGGGGGTGCCCTGGCTGTCCCTGGGGGTCCCTGGCTGTCCCATAGGTATCCCTAGGGGTGCCTTGTCTGTCCCTGGGGGGGCCCTGGGTGTACCCTGGTGTCCCTGGGAGGGCCCTGGCTGTCCCCTAAGTGTCCCTGGGGGTGCTCTGGTGTCCCTGGGGATGCCCTGGCTGTCCCCTAGCTGTCCCTGGGGGTGCCCTGGGTGTCCCTGGGGTGCCCTGGCTGTCCCCTAGGTGTCCCTGGGGGTGCCCTGGCTGTCCCTGGTGTGCCCTAGCTGTCCCCTACGTGTCCCTGGGGGTGCCCTGGGTGTCCCTGAGGTGCTCTAGGGGTGCCCCGGCTGTCCCTGGGGGTGCCCAGGCTGTCCCCTAGGGGTCCCTGGGGGTACCCTGGCTGTCCCTGGGGTGCCCTGGCTTTCCCTGGGGTGCCCTGGCTGTCCCCTAGGTGTCCTTGGGGTGCCTTGCTGTCCCCAAGGCGTCCCTGGGGTGCCCTGGCTGTCCCCTAGGTGTCCCTGGGGGTGCCCTGGCTGTCCCTGGGGGTCCCTGGCTGTCCCATAGGTGTCCCTAGGGGTGCCTTGTCTGTCCCTGGGGGGGCCCTGGGTGTACCCTGGTGTCCCTGGGAGGGCCCTGGCTGTCCCCTAAGTGTCCCTGGGGGTGCTCTGGTGTCCCTGGGGATGCCCTAGCTGTCCCCTACGTGTCCCTGGGGGTCCCCTGGGTGTCCCTGGGGTGCCCTGGCTGTCCCCTAGGTGTCCCTGGGGGTGCCCTGGCTGTCCCTGGTGTGCCCTAGCTGTCCCCTACGTGTCCCTGGGGGTGCCCTGGGTGTCCCTGGGGTTCCCTGGCTGTCCCCTAGGTGTCCCTGGGGGTGCCCTGGCTGTCCCTGGTGTGCCCTAGCTGTCCCCTACGTGTCCCTGGGGGTACCCTGGCTGTCCCCTAGGGGTCCCTGGGGGTACCCTGGCTGTCCCTGGGGTGCCCTGGCTGTCCCCTAGGTGTCCCTGGGGGTGACCTGCCTGTCCCCTAGGTGTCCCTGGGGGTGCCCTGGCTGTCCCTGGTGTGCCCTAGCTGTCCCCTACGTGTCCCTGGGGGTACCCTGGCTGTCCCCTAGTTGTCCCTGGGGGAGCCCTGGCTGACCCTAGGGTGCCCTGCCTGTCCCCTAGGTGTCCCTGGGAGTGCCCTGGCTGTCACCTAGGTGTCCCTGGGGGTCCCTGGCTGTCCCCTAGTTGTCCCTGGGGGAGCCCTGGCTGTCCCAAGGGTGCCCTGCCTGTCCCCTAGGTGTCCCTGGGAGTGCCCTGGCTGTCCCCTAGGTGTCCCTGGGGGTGCCCTGGGTGTCCCTCTGGGTGCCCTGGCTGTCGCCTAGGTGTCCCTGGGGTCCCCTGGGTGTCCCCGGGGGTGCCCTGGCTGTTCCTGTGGTGCCTTGGCTGTCTTCTAGGTGTCCCTGGGGGGCCCTGGCTGTCCCCTAGGTGTCCCTGGGGTGCCCTGGCTGTCCCTGGGGTGCCCAGGCTTTCCTATAGGTGTCCCTGGGGTGCCCTGGCTGTCCCCTAGGTGTCCCAGGGCTGCCCTGGCTGTCCCATAGGTGTCCCTGGGGGTGCCCTGGCTGTTCCTTAGGTGTCCCTGGGGGTGCCCTGGCTGTCCCTTAGGTGTCCCTGGGGGTTCCCTGGCTATCTGTGGGGTGCCGTGGCTGCCTCTGGGGTGCCCTTGATGTCCCCTAGGTGTCCCTGGGGTGCCCTGAGTGTCCCTGGGGTGCCCTGGCTGTCCCCAAGGCGTCCCTGGGGTGCCCTGGCTGTCCCCTAGGTGTCCCTGGGGGTGCCCTGGCTGTCCCTGGGGGTCCCTGGCTGTCCCATAGGTGTCCCTAGGGGTGCCTTGTCTGTCCCTGGGGGGGCCCTGGGTGTACCCTGGTGTCCCTGGGAGGGCCCTGGCTGTCCCCTAAGTGTCCCTGGGGGTGCTCTGGTGTCCCTGGGGATGCCCTAGCTGTCCCCTACGTGTCCCTGCGGGTACCCTGGCTGTCCCCTAGGGGTCCCTGGGGGTACCCTGGCTGTCCCTGGGGTGCCCTGGCTGTCCCCTAGGTGTCCCTGGGGGTGACCTGCCTGTCCCCTAGGTGTCCCTGGGGGTGCCCTGGCTGTCCCTGGTGTGCCCTAGCTGTCCCCTACGTGTCCCTGGGGATACCCTGGCTGTCCCTTAGTTGTCCCTGGGGGAGCCCTGGCTGACCCTAGGGTGCCCTGCCTGTCCCCTAGGTGTCCCTGGGGGTGCCCTGGCTGTCCCTGGTGTGCCCTAGCTGTCCCCTACGTGTCCCTGGGGATACCCTGGCTGTCCCTTAGTTGTCCCTGGGGGAGCCCTGGCTGACCCTAGGGTGCCCTGCCTGTCCCCTAGGTGTCCCTGGGAGTGCCCTGCCTGTCCCCTAGGTGTCCCTGGGGGTGCCCTGGGTGTCCCTCTGGGTGCCCTGGCTGTCGCCTAGGTGTCCCTGGGGTCCCCTGGGTGTCCCCGGGGGTGCCCTGGCTGTTCCTGTGGTGCCCTGGCTGTCTTCTAGGTGTCCCTGGGGGGCCCTGGCTGTCCCCTAGGTGTCCCTGGGGTGCCCTGGCTGTCCCTGGGGTGCCCAGGCTTTCCTATAGGTGTCCCTGGGGGTGCCCTGGCTGTCCCCTAGGTGTCCCAGGGCAGCCCTGGCTGTCCCATAGGTGTCCCTGGGGGTGCCCTGGCTGTTCCTTAGGTGTCCCTGGGGGTGCCCTGGCTGTCCCTTAGGTGTCCCTGGGGGTTCCCTGGCTATCTGTGGGGTGCCGTGGCTTCCTCTGGGGTGCCCTTGATGTCCCCTAGGTGTCCCTGGGGTGCCCTGGCTGTCCCTTAGGTGTCCCTGGGGGTTCCCTGGCTATCTGTGGGGTGCCGTGTCTTCCTCTGGGGTGCCCTTGATGTCCCCTAGGTGTCCCTGGGGTGCCCTGAGTGTCCCTGGGGTGCCCTGGCTGTCCCCTAGGTGTCCTTGGGGTGCCTTGCTGTCCCCAAGGCGTCCCTGGGGTGCCCTGGCTGTCCCCTAGGTGTCCCTGGGGGTGCCCTGGCTGTCCCTGGGGGTCCCTGGCTGTCCCATAGGTGTCCCTAGGTGTGCCTTGTCTGTCCCTGGGGGGGCCCTGGGTGTACCCTGGTGTCCCTGGGAGGGCCCTGGCTGTCCCCTAAGTGTCCCTGGGGGTGCTCTGGTGTCCCTGGGGATGCCCTGGCTGTCCCCTAGCTGTCCCTGGGGGTGCCCTGGGTGTCCCTGGGGTGCCCTGGCTGTCCCCTAGGTGTCCCTGGGGGTGCCCTGGCTGTCCCTGGTGTGCCCTAGCTGTCCCCTACGTGTCCCTGGGGGTGCCCTGGGTGTCCCTGAGGTGCTCTAGGGGTGCCCCGGCTGTCCCTGGGGGTGCCCAGGCTGTCCCCTAGGGGTCCCTGGGGGTACCCTGGCTGTCCCTGGGGTGCCCTGGCTGTCCCCTAGGTGTCCCTCGGGTGCCGTGGCTGTCCCCTTGGTGTCCCTGGGGGTGACCTCCCTGTCCCCTAGGTGTCCCTGGAAGTGCCCTGGCTGTCCCCTTGGTGTCCCTGGGGGTGCCCTGGCTGTCCCATAGGTGTCCCTGGGGGTGCCCTGGCTGTCCCCTTGGTGTCCCTGGGGTACCCTGGCTGTCCCTTATGTGTCCCTGGGGGTGCCCAGGGTGTCCCTGGGGTGCCTTGCTGTCCCCTAGATGTCCCTGGGGGTGCCCTGCCTGTCCCCGAGGTGTCCCTGGGGGTGCCCTGGCTGTCCTTGGGGTGCTCTGGCTGTCCCCTAGGTGTCCCTGGAGTGCCCTGACTGTCCCCTAGGTGTCCCTGGGGGTTCCCTGGCTGTCCACTAGTTGTCCCTGGGGGAGCCCTGGCTGACCCTAGGGTGCCCTGCCTGTCCCCTAGGTGTCCCTGGTAGTGCCCTGGCTGTCCCCTAGGTGTCCCTGGGGGTGCCCTGGGTGTCCCTCTGGGTGCCCTGGCTGTCCCCTAGGTGTCCCTGGGGTCCCCTGGGTGTCCCTGGGGGGCCCTGGCTGTCTCCTCGGTGTTCCTGGGGGTGCCCTGGGTGTCCCTGGGGGTGCCCTGGGTGTCCCTGGGGTGCCCTGGGGGTGCCCTGGCTGTCCCGTAGGTGTCCCAGGGCTGCCCTGGCTGTCCCATAGGTGTCCCTGGGGGTGCCCTGGCTGTCCCTTAGGTGTCCCTGGGGGTTCCCTGGCTATCTGTGGGGTGCCGTGGCTGCCTCTGGGGTGCCCTTGATGTCCCCTAGGTGTCCCTGGGGTGCCCTGAGTGTCCCTGTGGGTGCCCTGGCTGTCCCCTAGGTGTCCCTGGGGTGCCCTGGCTGTCCTTTAGGTGTCCCTGGGGGTGCCCTGGCTGTCCCCTAGGTGTCCCTGCCTCGCTCGTATCCTCGACTCCGCCTCCGGCGCCATGGTGACACCCCTCCCAGTCTGGACCGGTGTGGCCACACCCCCTCCCCTGGGGCCATTAGACCCATCCCAGTACAGACCAGTAAGGCACCGTGTGCCCACCATGGACCCCCACACGCCTGCCAGTTCGTCCCAGTCCACTCCCCGTCCATCCCAGTTCTCTCTGATCACCCTCCCAGTGCTCCCAGTCCATCCCAGTCCCGCAGGTGCTGGTGCTTGTGGCTTGATCAGCTGGTGCCTGTCCGCAACGTGGAGCGGGTCAAATGAGGCCTCAGGGGGAGGGGGGGGCGGATTTTGGGGGGTCCTGGGGGTCCCGAGTTGTCCTGGAGGGGTTTGGGGGGTCTGCGGGGAGTCTCAAGGGGCTGCTGTGGGTGTTTTTCGGGGATCTTCGGGAGGTTTGGGCGGCCCATTTGAGGCATCAAAGGAACCTGAGGAGGGTTTTGCGGGCTCCTGGAGGTCGGGGGGGCCCTGGGGGTGGTTTGGGGGGCACTGGGGGGTTCCAGCCCGTGACCCCCCCCCGTTTTTGACCCCCCCCCCCCCCGAGCTGTTTCGGTCTCATCGACGCCCTCCTGAAGCCCAAGGGGGGGTGGGCGCTGGGCCCCCCCCGCTGCCCCCTCCCCCTGCCACCCCCGCGACGCCCTGCAGGTGAGGGACCCCCAAAAACCCCTCCCCAGACCCCAAATTCACCCCTGGGACCCCAAAAAACCCCCAAAACCTCTCCCCGGACCCCAAATTCACCCCTGAGGCCCCAAAAAACCCCCAAACCCCTCCCCATGAACCCCAAATCCACCCCTGGGACCCCCCAAAACCTCCCCAGGACCCCAGATCCACCCCGGGACCCCCAAATCCATCCCTTGGACCCCCAAAAACCCCCAAATCCATCCCTGGGACCCCCCAAAACCTCCCTTCAAACCCCAAATTCACCCCTCGGACCTCCAGAATCCTTCCACAGGACCCCTCAGGGGTCGTTCCCCACGAAAAAGTGCGGCAAACGTGAGGGGAGAAAAAGGGCGGGAAACGTGAGGGGAGAAAAAGGGCGGGATCAAGTGGAGGGGATCAATGGAATTTTGGGGGGGGTCAGCGACGCTGAGGAAGGATCAATGGAATATTGGGGGGGCATCAATGACATTGGGGGGGTCAGTGACACTCGGGTGGGGATCAATGATGCTGTGGGGGGGTCGATATCAGCTCGAGGGGCGGCCATGGGTTTTTGGGGGGCCGCAACGCAGGCATCCGTGCTGGGTTTGGAGCGGGGGGGCCCCTTCAACCTCTGGGGGGGCCCTGGCTGTCCCCTGGCTGTACCTGGGGGTGCCCTGGCTGTCCCCTAGGTGTCCCTGGGGTGCCCTGGCTTTCCCTGGGGTGCCCTGGCTGTCCCCTAGGTGTCCCTGGGGGTGCCCTGGCTGTCCCTGGGGGTCCCTGGCTGTCCCATAGGTGTCCCTAGGGGTGCCTTGTCTGTCCCTGGGGGGGCCCTGGGTGTCCCCTGGTGTCCCTGGGAGGGCCCTGGCTGTCCCCTAAGTGTCCCTGGGGGTGCCCTGGCTGTCCCATAGGTGTCCCTGGAGGTGCCCTGGCTGTCCCCTTGGTGTCCCTGGGGGTGCCCTGGGTGTCCCTGGGGTGCCCTGGCTGTCCCCTAGGTGTCCCCGGGGATGCCCTGGCTATCCCTGGGGGGGCCCTGGCTGTCCCTGGGGTGCCCTGCCTGTCCCCTAGGTGTCCCTGGGGGTGCCCTGGCTGTCCCCTTGGTGTCCCTGGGGTACCCTGGCTGTCCCTTATGTGTCCCTGGGGGTGCCCAGGGTGTCCCTGGGGTGCCTTGCTGTCCCCTAGGTGTCCCTGGGGGTGCCCTGCCTTTCCCCGAGGTGTCCCTGGGGATGCCCTGGAGTCCCTGGGGGTGCCCTGGCTGTCCCTGGGGGTCCCTGGCTGTCCCCTAGGTGTCCCTGGGGTGCCCTGGCTTTCCCTGGGGTGCCCTGGCTGTCCCCTAGGTGTCCTTGGGGTGCCTTGCTGTCCCCAAGGCGTCCCTGGGGTGCCCTGGCTGTCCCCTAGGTGTCCCTGGGGGTGCCCTGGCTGTCCCTGGGGGTCCCTGGCTGTCCCATAGGTGTCCCTAGGGGTGCCTTGTCTGTCCCTGGGGGGGCCCTGGGTGTACCCTGGTGTCCCTGGGAGAGCCCTGGCTGTCCCCTAAGTGTCCCTGGGGGTGCTCTGGTGTCCCTGGGGATGCCCTAGCTGTCCCTGGTGTGCCCTAGCTGTCCCCTACGTGTCCCTGGGGGTGCCCTGGGTGTCCCTGGGGTGCCCTGGCTGTCCCCTAGGTGTCCCTGGGGGTGCCCTGGCTGTCCCTGGTGTGCCCTAGCTGTCCCCTACGTGTCCCTGGGGGTGCCCTGGGTGTCCCTGGGGTGCCCTGGCTGTCCCCTAGGTGTCCCTGGGGGTGCCCTGGCTGTCCCTGGTGTGCCCTAGCTGTCCCCTACGTGTCCCTGGGGGTACCCTGGCTGTCCCCTAGTTGTCCCTGGGGGAGCCCTGGCTGACCCTAGGGTGCCCTGCCTGTCCCCTAGGTGTCCCTGGGAGTGCCCTGGCTGTCACCTAGGTGTCCCTGGGGGTCCCTGGCTGTCCCCTAGTTGTCCCTGGGGGAGCCCTGGCTGTCCCAAGGGTGCCCTGCCTGTCCCCTAGGTGTCCCTGGGAGTGCCCTGGCTGTCCCCTAGGTGTCCCTGGGGGTGCCCTGGGTGTCCCTCTGGGTGCCCTGGCTGTCGCCTAGGTGTCCCTGGGGTCCCCTGGGTGTCCCCGGGGGTGCCCTGGCTGTTCCTGTGGTGCCCTGGCTGTCTTCTAGGTGTCCCTGGGGGGCCCTGGCTGTCCCCTAGGTGTCCCTGGGGTTCCCTGGCTGTCCCTGGGGTGCCCAGGCTTTCCTATAGGTGTCCCTGGGGGTGCCCTGGCTGTCCCCTAGGTGTCCCAGGGCTGCCCTGGCTGTCCCATAGGTGTCCCTGGGGGTGCCCTGGCTGTTCCTTAGGTGTCCCTGGGGGTGCCCTGGCTGTCCCTTAGGTGTCCCTGGGGGTTCCCTGGCTATCTGTGGGGTGCCGTGGCTGCCTCTGGGGTGCCCTTGATGTCCCCTAGGTGTCCCTGGGGTGCCCTGAGTGTCCCTGTGGGTGCCCTGGCTGTCCCCTAGGTGTCCCTGGGGTTCCCTGGCTGTCCCTGGGGTGCCCAGGCTTTCCTATAGGTGTCCCTGGGGGTGCCCTGGCTGTCCCCTAGGTGTCCCTGGGGGTGCCCTGGCTGTCCCTGGGGGTCCCTGGCTGTCCCATAGGTGTCCCTAGGGGTGCCTTGTCTGTCCCTGGGGGGGCCCTGGGTGTACCCTGGTGTCCCTGGGAGGGCCCTGGCTGTCCCATAAGTGTCCCTGGGGGTGCTCTGGTGTCCCTGGGGATGCCCTGGCTGTCCCCTAGCTGTCCCTGGGGGTGCCCTGGGGTGCCCTGGCTGTCCCCTAGGTGTCCCTGGGGGTGCCCTGGCTGTCCCTGGTGTGCCCTAGCTGTCCCCTACGTGTCCCTGGGGGTGCCCTGGGTGTCCCTGAGGTGCTCTAGGGGTGCCCCGGCTGTCCCTGGGGGTGCCCTGCCTGTCCCCTAGGTGTCCCTGGGGGTGCCCTGGCTGTCCCCTTGGTGTCCCTGGGGTACCCTGGCTGTCCCTTATGTGTCCCTGGGGGTGCCCAGGGTGTCCCTGGGGTGCCTTGCTGTCCCCTAGGTGTCCCTGGGGGTGCCCTGCCTTTCCCCGAGGTGTCCCTGGGGATGCCCTGGAGTCCCTGGGGGTGCCCTGGCTGTCCCTGGGGGTCCCTGGCTGTCCCCTAGATGTCCCTGGGGTGCCCTGGCTTTCCCTGGGGTGCCCTGGCTGTCCCCTAGGTGTCCTTGGGGTGCCTTGCTGTCCCCAAGGCGTCCCTGGGGTGCCCTGGCTGTCCCCTAGGTGTCCCTGGGGGTGCCCTGGCTGTCCCTGGGGGTCCCTGGCTGTCCATAGGTGTCCCTAGGGGTGCCTTGTCTGTCCCTGGGGGGCCCTGGGTGTACCCTGGTGTCCCTGGAGAGCCCTGGCTGTCCCCTAAGTGTCCCTGGGGGTGCTCTGGTGTCCCTGGGGATGCCCTAGCTGTCCCTGGTGTGCCCTAGCTGTCCCCTACGTGTCCCTGGGGGTGCCCTGGGTGTCCCTGGGGTGCCCTGGCTGTCCCCTAGGTGTCCCTGGGGGTGCCCTGGCTGTCCCTGGTGTGCCCTAGCTGTCCCCTACGTGTCCCTGGGGGTGCCCTGGGTGTCCCTGAGGTGCTCTAGGGGTGCCCCGGCTGTCCCTGGGGGTGCCCAGGCTGTCCCCTAGGGGTCCCTGGGGGTACCCTGGGTGTCCCTGGGGTGCCCTGGCTTTCACTGGGGTGCCCTGGCTGTCCCCTAGGTGTCCTTGGGGTGCCTTGCTGTCCCCAAGGCGTCCCTGGGGTGCCCTGGCTGTCCCCTAGGTGTCCCTGGGGGTGCCCTGGCTGTCCCTGGCTGTCCCATAGGTGTCCCTAGGGGTGCCTTGTCTGTCCCTGGGGGGGCCCTGGGTGTACCCTGGTGTCCCTGGGAGGGCCCTGGCTGTCCCTTAAGTGTCCCTGGGGGTGCTCTGGTGTCCCTGGGGATGCCCTAGCTGTCCCCTACGTGTCCCTGGGGGTCCCCTGGGTGTCCCTGGGGTGCCCTGGCTGTCCCCTAGGTGTCCCTGGGGGTGCCCTGGCTGTCCCTGGTGTGCCCTTAGCTGTCCCCTACGTGTCCCTGGGGGTGCCCTGGGTGTCCCTGGGGTGCCCTGGCTGTCCCCTAGGTGTCCCTGGGGGTGCCCTGGCTGTCCCTGGTGTGCCCTCGCTGTCCCTTACGTGTCCCTGGGGGTACCCTGGCTGTCCCCTAGGGGTCCCTGGGGGTACCCTGGCTGTCCCTGGGGTGCCCTGGCTGTCCCCTAGGTGTCCCTGGGGGTGACCTGCCTGTCCACTAGGTGTCCCTGGGGGTGCCCTGGCTGTCCCTGGTGTGCCTGGCTGTCCCCTACGTGTCCCTGGGGGTACCCTGGCTGTCCCCTAGTTGTCCCTGGGGGAGCCCTGGCTGACCCTATGGTGCCCTGCCTGTCCCCTAGGTGTCCCTGGGAGTGCCCTGGCTGTCACCTAGGTGTCCCTGGGGGTCCCTGGCTGTCCCCTAGTTGTCCCTGGGGGAGCCCTGGCTGTCCCAAGGGTGCCCTGCCTGTCCCCTAGGTGTCCCTGGGAGTGCCCTGGCTGTCACCTAGGTGTCCCTGGGGTGCCCTGGGTGTCCCTCTGGGTGCCCTGGCTGTCGCCTAGGTGTCCCTGGGGTCCTCTGGGTGTCCCCGGGGGTGCCCTGGCTGTTCCTGTGGTGCCCTGGCTGTCTTCTAGGTGTCCCTGGGGGGCCCTGGCTGTCCCCTAGGTGTCCCTGGGGTGCCCTGGCTGTCCCTGGGGTGCCCAGGCTTTCCTATAGGTGTCCCTGGGGGTGCCCTGGCTGTCCCGTAGGTGTCCCAGGGCTGCCCTGGCTGTCCCATAGGTGTCCCTGGGGGTGCCCTGGCTGTTCCTTAGGTGTCCCTGGGGGTGCCCTGGCTGTCCCTTAGGTGTCCCTGGGGGTTCCCTGGCTATCTGTGGGGTGCCGTGGCTGCCTCTGGGGTGCCCTTGATGTCCCCTAGGTGTCCCTGGAGTGCCCTGAGTGTCCCTGGGGTGCCCTGGCTGTCCCCAAGGCGTCCCTGGGGTGCCCTGGCTGTCCCCTAGGTGTCCCTGGGGTTCCCTGGCTGTCCCTGGGGTGCCCAGGCTTTCCTATAGGTGTCCCTGGGGGTGCCCTGGCTGTCCCCTAGGTGTCCCTGGGGGTGCCCTGGCTGTCCCTGGGGGTCCTGGCTGTCCCATAGGTGTCCCTAGGGGTGCCTTGTCTGTCCCTGGGGGGGCCCTGGGTGTACCCTGGTGTCCCTGGGAGGGCCCTGGCTGTCCCCTAAGTGTCCCTGGGGGTGCTCTGGTGTCCCTGGGGATGCCCTGGCTGTCCCCTAGCTGTCCCTGGGGGTGCCCTGGGTGTCCCTGGGGTGCCCTGGCTGTCCCCTAGGTGTCCCTGGGGGTGCCCTGGCTGTCCCTGGTGTGCCCTAGCTGTCCCCTACGTGTCCCTGGGGGTGCCCTGGGTGTCCCTGAGGTGCTCTAGGGGTGCCCCGGCTGTCCCTGGGGGTGCCCTGCCTGTCCCCTAGGTGTCCCTGGTGTGCCCTGGCTGTCCCCTTGGTGTCCCTGGGGTACCCTGGCTGTCCCTTATGTGTCCCTGGGGGTGCCCAGGGTGTCCCTGGGGTGCCTTGCTGTCCCTAGGTGTCCCTGGGGGTGCCCTGCCTTTCCCCGAGGTGTCCCTGGGGATGCCCTGGAGTCCCTGGGGGTGCCCTGGCTGTCCCTGGGGGTCCCTGGCTGTCCCCTAGGTGTCCCTGGGGTGCCCTGGCTTTCCCTGGGGTGCCCTGGCTGTCCCCTAGGTGTCCTTGGGGTGCCTTGCTGTCCCCAAGGCGTCCCTGGGGTGCCCTGGCTGTCCCCTAGGTGTCCCTGGGGGTGCCCTGGCTGTCCCTGGGGGTCCCTGGCTGTCCCATAGGTGTCCCTAGGGGTGCCTTGTCTGTCCCTGGGGGGGCCCTGGGTGTACCCTGGTGTCCCTGGGAGAGCCCTGGCTGTCCCCTAGTTGTCCCTGGGGAGCCCTGGCTGACCCTAGGGTGCCCTGCCTGTCCCCTAGGTGTCCCTGGGGGTGCCCTGGCTGTCCCTGGGGGTCCCTGGCTGTCCCATAGGTGTCCCTAGGGTGCCTTGTCTGTCCCTGGGGGGGCCCTGGGTGTACCCTGGTGTCCCCTGGGAGGGCCCTGGCTGTCCCCTAAGTGTCCCTGGGGGTGCTCTGGTGTCCCTGGGGATGCCCTGGCTGTCCCCTAGCTGTCCCTGGGGGTGCCCTGGGTGTCCCTGGGGGTGCCCTGGCTGTCCCTAGTGTGCCCTAGCTGTCCCCTACGTGTCCCTGGGGGTGCCCTGGGTGTCCCTGAGGTGCTCTAGGGGTGCCCCGGCTGTCCCTGGGGGTGCCCTGCCTGTCCCCTAGGTGTCCCTGGGGGTGCCCTGGCTGTCCCCTTGGTGTCCCTGGGGTACCCTGGCTGTCCCTTATGTGTCCCTGGGGGTGCCCAGGGTGTCCCTGGGGTGCCTTGCTGTCCCCTAGGTGTCCCTGGGGGTGCCCTGCCTTTCCCCGAGGTGTCCCTGGGAATGCCCTGGAGTCCCTGGGGGTGCCCTGGCTGTCCCTGGGGGTCCCTGGCTGTCCCCTAGGTGTCCCTGGGGTGCCCTGGCTTTCCCTGGGGTGCCCTGGCTGTCCCCTAGGTGTCCTTGGGGTGCCTTGCTGTCCCCAAGGCGTCCCTGGGGTGCCCTGGCTGTCCCCTAGGTGTCCCTGGGGGTGCCCTGGCTGTCCCTGGGGGTCCCTGGCTGTCCCATAGGTGTCCCTAGGGGTGCCTTGTCTGTCCCTGGGGGGGCCCTGGGTGTACCCTGGTGTCCCTGGGAGAGCCCTGGCTGTCCCCTAGTTGTCCCTGGGGGAGCCCTGGCTGACCCTAGGGTGCCCTGCCTGTCCCCTAGGTGTCCCTGGGGTGCCCTGGCTGTCCCTGGGGGTCCCTGGCTGTCCCATAGGTGTCCCTAGGGGTGCCTTGTCTGTCCCTGGAGTGCCCTGACTGTCCCCTAGGTGTCCCTGGGGGTTCCCTGGCTGTCCCCTAGTTGTCCCTGGGGGAGCCCTGGCTGACCCTAGGGTGCCCTGCCTGTCCCCTAGGTGTCCCTTGGAGTGCCCTGGCTGTCACCTAGGTGTCCCTGGGGGTCCCTGGCTGTCCCCTAGTTGTCCCTGGGGGAGCCCTGGCTGTCCCAAGGGTGCCCTGCCTGTCCCCTAGGTGTCCCTGGGAGTGCCCTGGCTGTCCCCTAGGTGTCCCTGGGGGTGCCCTGGGTGTCCCTCTGGGTGCCCTGGCTGTCCCCTAGGTGTCCCTGGGGTCCCCTGGGTGTCCCCGGGGGTGCCCTGGCTGTTCCTGTGGTGCCCTGGCTGTCTTCTAGGTGTCCCTGGGGGGCCCTGGCTGTCCCCTAGGTGTCCCTGGGGTTCCCTGGCTGTCCCTGGGGTGCCCAGGCTTTCCTATAGGTGTCCCTGGGGGTGCCCTGGCTGTCCCCTAGGTGTCCCAGGGCTGCCCTGGCTGTCCCATAGGTGTCCCTGGGGGTGCCCTGGCTGTTCCTTAGGTGTCCCTGGGGGTGCCCTGGCTGTCCCTTAGGTGTCCCTGGGGGTTCCCTGGCTATCTGTGGGGTGCCGTGGCTGCCTCTGGGGTGCCCTTGATGTCCCCTAGGTGTCCCTGGGGTGCCCTGAGTGTCCCTGTGGGTGCCCTGGCTGTCCCCTAGGTGTCCCTGGGGTTCCCTGGCTGTCCCTGGGGTGCCCAGGCTTTCCTATAGGTGTCCCTGGGGGTGCCCTGGCTGTCCCCTAGGTGTCCCTGGGGGTGCCCTGGCTGTCCCTGGGGGTCCCTGGCTGTCCCATAGGTGTCCCTAGGGGTGCCTTGTCTGTCCCTGGGGTGCCCTGGGTGTACCCTGGTGTCCCTGGGAGGGCCCTGGCTGTCCCCTAAGTGTCCCTGGGGGTGCTCTGGTGTCCCTGGGGATGCCCTGGCTGTCCCCTAGCTGTCCCTGGGGGTGCCCTGGGTGTCCCTGGGGGTGCCCTGGCTGTCCCTAGGTGTCCCTGGGGGTGCCCTGGCTGTCCCTGGTGTGCCCTAGCTGTCCCCTACGTGTCCCTGGGGGTGCCCTGGGTGTCCCTGAGGTGCTCTAGGGGTGCCCCGGCTGTCCCTGGGGGTGCCCTGCCTGTCCCCTAGGTGTCCCTGGGGGTGCCCTGGCTGTCCCCTTGGTGTCCCTGGGGTACCCTGGCTGTCCCTTATGTGTCCCTGGGGGTGCCAGGGTGTCCCTGGGGTTGCCTTGCTGTCCCCTAGGTGTCCCTGGGGGTGCCCTGCCTTTCCCCGAGGTGTCCCTGGGGATGCCCTGGAGTCCCTGGGGGTGCCCTGGCTGTCCCTGGGGGTCCCTGCTGTCCCCTAGATGTCCCTGGGGTGCCCTGGCTTTCCCTGGGGTGCCCTGGCTGTCCCCTAGGTGTCCTTGGGGTGCCTTGCTGTCCCCAAGGCGTCCCTGGGGTGCCCTGGCTGTCCCCTAGGTGTCCCTGGGGGTGCCCTGGCTGTCCCTGGGGGTCCCTGGCTGTCCCATAGGTGTCCCTAGGGGTGCCTTGTCTGTCCCTGGGGGGGCCCTGGGTGTACCCTGGTGTCCCTGGGAGAGCCCTGGCTGTCCCCTAAGTGTCCCTGGGGGTGCTCTGGTGTCCCTGGGATGCCCTAGCTGTCCCTGGTGTGCCCTAGCTGTCCCCTACGTGTCCCTGGGGGTGCCCTGGGTGTCCCTGGGGTGCCCTGGCTGTCCCCTAGGTGTCCCTGGGGGTGCCCTGGCTGTCCCTGGTGTGCCCTAGCTGTCCCCTACGTGTTCCTGGGGGTGCCCTGGGTGTCCCTGGGGTGCCCTGGCTGTCCCCTAGGTGTCCCTGGGGTGCCCTGGCTGTCCCTGGTGTGCCCTAGCTGTCCCCTACGTGTCCCTGCGGGTACCCTGGCTGTCCCCTAGGGGTCCCTGGGGGTACCCTGGCTGTCCCTGGGGTGCCCTGGCTGTCCCCTAGGTGTCCCTGGGGGTGACCTGCCTGTCCCCTAGGTGTCCCTGGGGGTGCCCTGGCTGTCCCTGGTGTGCCCTAGCTGTCCCCTACGTGTCCCTGGGGGTACCCTGGCTGTCCCCTAGGGGTCCCTGGGGGAGCCCTGGCTGACCCTAGGGTGCCCTGCCTGTCCCCTAGGTGTCCCTGGGAGTGCCCTGGCTGTCACCTAGGTGTCCCTGGGGGTCCTTGGCTGTCCCCTAGTTGTCCCTGGGGGAGCCCTGGCTGTCCCAAGGGTGCCCTGCCTGTCCCCTAGGTGTCCCTGGGAGTGCCCTGGCTGTCCCCTAGGTGTCCCTGGGGGTGCCCTGGGTGTCCCTCTGGGTGCCCTGGCTGTCGCCTAGGTGTCCCTGGGGTCCTCTGGGTGTCCCCGGGGGTGCCCTGGCTGTTCCTGTGGTGCCCTGGCTGTCTTCTAGGTGTCCCTGGGGGGCCCTGGCTGTCCCCTAGGTGTCCCTGGGGTGCCCTGGCTGTCCCTGGGGTGCCCAGGCTTTCCTATAGGTGTCCCAGGGCTGCCCTGGCTGTCCCATAGGTGTCCCTGGGGGTGCCCTGGCTGTTCCTTAGGTGTCCCTGGGGTGCCCTGGCTGTCCCTGGGGGTCCCTGGCTGTCCCCTAGGTGTCCCTGGGGTGCCCTGGCTTTCCCTGGGTGCCCTGGCTGTCCCCTAGGTGTCCTTGGGGTGCCTTGCTGTCCCAAGGCGTCCCTGGGGTGCCCTGGCTGTCCCCTAGGTGTCCCTGGGGGTGCCCTGGCTGTCCCTGGGGGTCCCTGGCTGTCCCATAGGTGTCCCTAGGGGTGCCTTGTCTGTCCCTGGGGGGGCCCTGGGTGTACCCTGGTGTCCCTGGGAGGGCCCTGGCTGTCCCCTAAGTGTCCCTGGGGGTGCTCTGGTGTCCCTGGGGATGCCCTGGCTGTCCCCTAGCTGTCCCTGGGGGTGCCCTGGGTGTCCCTGGGGTGCCCTGGCTGTCCCCTAGGTGTCTCTGGGGGTGCCCTGGCTGTCCCTGGTGTGCCCTAGCTGTCCCCTACGTGTCCCTGGGGGTGCCCTGGGTGTCCCTGAGGTGCTCTAGGGGTGCCCCGGCTGTCCCTGGGGGTGCCCAGGCTGTCCCCTAGGGGTCCCTGGGGGTACCCTGGGTGTCCCTGGGGTGCCCTGGCTTTCACTGGGGTGCCCTGGCTGTCCCCTAGGTGTCCTTGGGGTGCCTTGCTGTCCCCAAGGCGTCCCTGGGGTGCCCTGGCTGTCCCCTAGGTGTCCCTGGGGGTGCCCTGGCTGTCCCTGGCTGTCCCATAGGTGTCCCTAGGGGTGCCTTGTCTGTCCCTGGGGGGGCCCTGGGTGTACCCTGGTGTCCCTGGGAGGGCCCTGGCTGTCCCTTAAGTGTCCCTGGGGGTGCTCTGGTGTCCCTGGGGATGCCCTAGCTGTCCCTACGTGTCCCTGGGGGTCCCCTGGGTGTCCCTGGGGTGCCCTGGCTGTCCCCTAGGTGTCCCTGGGGGTGCCCTGGCTGTCCTGGTGTGCCCTAGCTGTCCCCTACGTGTCCCTGGGGGTGCCCTGGGTGTCCCTGGGGTGCCCTGGCTGTCCCCTAGGTGTCCCTGGGGGTGCCCTGGCTGTCCTGGTGTGCCCTCGCTGTCCCTTACGTGTCCCTGGGGGTACCCTGGCTGTCCCCAAGGGGTCCCTGGGGGTACCCTGGCTGTCCCTGGGGTGCCCTGGCTGTCCCCTAGGTGTCCCTGGGGGTGACCTGCCTGTCCCCTAGGTGTCCCTGGGGGTGCCCTGGCTGTCCCTGTGTGCCCTGGCTGTCCCCTACGTGTCCCTGGGGGTACCCTGGCTGTCCCCTAGTTGTCCCTGGGGGAGCCCTGGCTGACCCTATGGTGCCCTGCCTGTCCCCTAGGTGTCCCTGGGAGTGCCCTGGCTGTCACCTAGGTGTCCCTGGGGGTCCCTGGCTGTCCCCTAGTTGTCCCTGGGGGAGCCCTGGCTGTCCCAAGGGTGCCCTGCCTGTCCCCTAGGTGTCCCTGGGAGTGCCCTGGCTGTCCCCTAGGTGTCCCTGGGGGTGCCCTGGGTGTCCCTCTGGTTGCCCTGGCTGTCGCCTAGGTGTCCCTGGGGTCCCCTGGGTGTCCCCGGGGGTGCCCTGGCTGTTCCTGTGGTGCCCTGGCTGTCTTCTAGGTGTCCCTGGGGGGCCCTGGCTGTCCCCTAGGTGTCCCTGGGGTGCCCTGGCTGTCCCTGGGGTGCCCAGGCTTTCCTATAGGTGTCCCTGGGGGTGCCCTGGCTGTCCCCTAGGTGTCCCAGGGCTGCCCTGGCTGTCCCATAGGTGTCCCTGGGGGTGCCCTGGCTGTTCCTTAGGTGTCCCTGGGGGTGCCCTGGCTGTCCCTTAGGTGTCCTGGGGTTCCCTGGCTATCTGTGGGGTGCCGTGGCTGCCTCTGGGGTGCCCTTGATGTCCCCTAGGTGTCCCTGGAGTGCCCTGAGTGTCCCTGGGGTGCCCTGGCTGTCCCCAAGGCGTCCCTGGGGTGCCCTGGCTGTCCCTTAGGTGTCCCTGGGGGTGCCCTGGCTGTCCCTGGGGGTCCCTGGCTGTCCCATAGGTGTCCCTAGGGGTGCCTTGTCTTTCCCTGGGGGGGCCCTGGGTGTACCCTGGTGTCCCTGGGAGGGCCCTGGCTGTCCCCTAAGTGTCCCTGGGGGTGCTCTGGTGTCCCTGGGGATGCCCTGGCTGTCCCCTAGCTGTCCCTGGGGGTGCCCTGGGTGTCCCTGGGGTGCCCTGGCTGTCCCCTAGGTGTCCCTGGGGGTGCCCTGGCTGTCCCTGGTGTGCCTAGCTGTCCCCTACGTGTCCCTGGGGGGGCCCTGGGTGTCCCTGAGGTGCTCTAGGGGTGCCCCGGCTGTCCCTGGGGGTGCCCAGGCTGTCCCCTAGGGGTCCCTGGGGGTACCCTGGCTGTCCCTGGGGTGCCCTGGCTTTCCCTGGGGTGCCCTGGCTGTCCCCTAGGTGTCCTTGGGGTGCCTTGCTGTCCCCAAGGCGTCCCTGGGGTGCCCTGGCTGTCCCCTAGGTGTCCCTGGGGGTGCCCTGGCTGTCCCTGGGGGTCCCTGGCTGTCCCATAGGTGTCCCTAGGGGTGCCTTGTCTGTCCCTGGGGGGGCCCTGGGTGTACCCTGGTGTCCCTGGGAGGGCCCTGGCTGTCCCCTAAGTGTCCCTGGGGGTGCTCTGGTGTCCCTGGGGATGCCCTAGCTGTCCCCTACGTGTCCCTGGGGGTCCCCTGGGTGTCCCTGGGGTGCCCTGGCTGTCCCCTAGGTGTCCCTGGGGGTGCCCTGGCTGTCCCTGGTGTGCCCTAGCTGTCCCCTACGTGTCCCTGGGGGTGCCCTGGGTGTCCCTGGGTTCCCTGGCTGTCCCCTAGGTGTCCCTGGGGGTGCCCTGGCTGTCCCTGGTGTGCCCTAGCTGTCCCCTACGTGTCCCTGGGGGTACCCTGGCTGTCCCCTAGGGGTCCCTGGGGGAGCCCTGGCTGTCCCTGGGGTGCCCTGGCTGTCCCCTAGGTGTCCCTGGGGGTGACCTGCCTGTCCCCTAGGTGTCCCTGGGGGTGCCCTGGCTGTCCCTGGTGTGCCCTAGCTGTCCCCTACGTGTCCCTGGGGGTACCCTGGCTGTCCCCTAGTTGTCCCTGGGGGAGCCCTGGCTGTCCCAAGGGTGCCCTGCCTGTCCCCTAGGTGTCCCTGGGAGTGCCCTGGCTGTCCCCTAGGTGTCCCTGGGGGTGCCCTGGGTGTCCCTCTGGGTGCCCTGGCTGTCGCCTAGGTGTCCCTGGGGTCCCCTGGGTGTCCCCGGGGGTGCCCTGGCTGTTCCTGTGGTGCCCTGGCTGTCTTCTAGGTGTCCCTGGGGGGCCCTGGCTGTCCCCTAGGTGTCCCTGGGGTGCCCTGGCTGTCCCTGGGGTGCCCAGGCTTTCCTATAGGTGTCCCTGGGGTGCCCTGGCTGTCCCTAGGTGTCCCAGGGCTGCCCTGGCTGTCCCATAGGTGTCCCTGGGGGTGCCCTGGCTGTTCCTTAGGTGTCCCTGGGGGTGCCCTGGCTGTCCCTTAGGTGTCCCTGGGGGTTCCCTGGCTATCTGTGGGGTGCCGTGGCTGCCTCTGGGGTGCCCTTGATGTCCCCTAGGTGTCCCTGGGGTGCCCTGAGTGTCCCTGGGGTGCCCTGGCTGTCCCCAAGGCGTCCCTGGGGTGCCCTGGCTGTCCCCTAGGTGTCCCTGGGGGTGCCCTGGCTGTCCCTGGGGGTCCCTGGCTGTCCCATAGGTGTCCCTAGGGGTGCCTTGTCTGTCCCTGGGGGGGCCCTGAGTGTACCCTGGTGTCCCTGGGAGGGCCCTGGCTGTCCCCTAAGTGTCCCTGGGGGTGCTCTGGTGTCCCTGGGATGCCCTAGCTGTCCCCTACGTGTCCCTGCGGGTACCCTGGCTGTCCCCTAGGTGTCCCTGGGGGTGACCTGCCTGTCCCCTAGGTGTCCCTGGGGGTGCCCTGGCTGTCCCTGGTGTGCCCTAGCTGTCCCCTACGTGTCCCTGGGGATACCCTGGCTGTCCCTTAGTTGTCCCTGGGGGAGCCCTGGCTGACCCTAGGGTGCCCTGCCTGTCCCCTAGGTGTCCCTGGGAGTGCCCTGGCTGTCACCTAGGTGTCCCTGGGGGTCCCTGGCTGTCCCCTAGTTGTCCCTGGGGGAGCCCTGGCTGTCCCAAGGGTGCCCTGCCTGTCCCCTAGGTGTCCCTGGGGGTGCCCTGGGTGTCCCTCTGGGTGCCCTGGCTGTCGCCTAGGTGTCCCTGGGGTCCCCTGGGTGTCCCCGGGGGTGCCCTGGCTGTTCCTGTGGTGCCCTGGCTGTCTTCTAGGTGTCCCTGGGGGGCCCTGGCTGTCCCCTAGGTGTCCCTGGGGTGCCCTGGCTGTCCCTGGGGTGCCCAGGCTTTCCTATAGGTGTCCCTGGGGGTGCCCTGGCTGTCCCCTAGGTGTCCCAGGCAGCCCTGGCTGTCCCATAGGTGTCCCTGGGGGTGCCCTGGCTGTTCCTTAGGTGTCCCTGGGGGTGCCCTGGCTGTCCCTTAGGTGTCCCTGGGGTTCCCTGGCTATCTGTGGGGTGCCGTGGCTTCCTCTGGGGTGCCCTTGATGTCCCCTAGGTGTCCCTGGGGTGCCCTGAGTGTCCCTGGGGTGCCCTGGCTGTCCCCTAGGTGTCCTTGGGGTGCCTTGCTGTCCCCAAGGCGTCCCTGGGGTGCCCTGGCTGTCCCCTAGGTGTCCCTGGGGGTGCCCTGGCTGTCCCTGGGGGTCCCTGGCTGTCCCATAGGTGTCCCTAGGGGTGCCTTGTCTGTCCCTGGGGGGGCCCTGGGTGTACCCTGGTGTCCCTGGGAGGGCCCTGGCTGTCCCCTAAGTGTCCCTGGGGGTGCTCTGGTGTCCCTGGGGATGCCCTGGCTGTCCCCTAGCTGTCCCTGGGGGTGCCCTGGGTGTCCCTGGGGTGCCCTGGCTGTCCCCTAGGTGTCCCTAGGGGTGCCCTGGCTGTCCCTGGTGTGCCCTAGCTGTCCCCTACGTGTCCCTGGGGGTGCCCTGGGTGTCCCTGAGGTGCTCTAGGGGTGCCCCGGCTGTCCCTGGGGGTGCCCAGGCTGTCCCCTAGGGGTCCCTGGGGGTACCCTGGCTGTCCCTGGGGTGCCCTGGCTGTCCCCTAGGTGTCCCTGGGGTGCCGTGGCTGTCCCCTTGGTGTCCCTGGGGCTGACCTCCCTGTCCCCTAGGTGTCCCTGGAAGTGCCCTGGCTGTCCCCTTGGTGTCCCTGGGGGTGCCCTGGCTGTCCCATAGGTGTCCCTGGGGGTGCCCTGGCTGTCCCCTTGGTGTCCCTGGGGTACCCTGGCTGTCCCTTATGTGTCCCTGGGGTGCCCAGGGTGTCCCTGGGGTGCCTTGCTGTCCCCTAGATGTCCTGGGGGTGCCCTGCCTGTCCCCGAGGTGTCCCTGGGGGTGCCCTGGCTGTCCTTGGGGTGCTCTGGCTGTCCCCTAGGTGTCCCTGGAGTGCCCTGACTGTCCCCTAGGTGTCCCTGGGGGTTCCCTGGCTGTCCACTAGTTGTCCCTGGGGGAGCCCTGGCTGACCCTAGGGTGCCCTGCCTGTCCCCTAGGTGTCCCTGGTAGTGCCCTGGCTGTCCCCTAGGTGTCCCTGGGGGTGCCTGGGTGTCCCTCTGGGTGCCCTGGCTGTCCCCTAGGTGTCCCTGGGGTCCCCTGGGTGTCCCCGGAGGTGCCCTGGCTGTTCCTGTGGTGCCCTGGCTGTCTTCTAGGTGTCCCTGGGGGGCCCTGGCTGTCTCCTCGGTGTTCCTGGGGGTGCCCTGGGTGTCCCTGGGGGTGCCCTGGGTGTCCCTGGGGTGCCCTGGGGGTGCCCTGGCTGTCCCGTAGGTGTCCCAGGGCTGCCCTGGCTGTCCCATAGGTGTCCCTGGGGGTGCCCTGGCTGTCCCTTAGGTGTCCCTGGGGGTTCCCTGGCTATCTGTGGGGTGCCGGGGCTGCCTCTGGGGTGCCCTTGATGTCCCCTAGGTTCCCTGGGGTGCCCTGAGTGTCCCTGTGGGTGCCCTGGCTGTCCCCTAGGTGTCCCTGGGGTGCCCTGGCTGTCCTTTAGGTGTCCCTGGGGGTGCCCTGGCTGTCCCCTAGGTGTCCCTGCCTCGCTCGTATCCTCGACTCCGCCTCCGGCGCCATGGTGACACCCCTCCCAGTCTGGACCGGTGTGGCCACACCCCCTCCCCTGGGGCCATTAGACCCATCCCAGTACAGACCAGTAAGGCACCGTGTGCCCACCATGGACCCCCACACCGCCTGCCAGTTCGTCCCAGTCCACTCCCCGTCCATCCCAGTTCTCTCTGATCACCCTCCCAGTGCTCCCAGTCCATCCCAGTCCCGCAGGTGCTGGTGCTTGTGGCTTGATCAGCTGGTGCCTGTCCGCAACGTGGAGCGGGTCAAATGAGGCCTCAGGGGGAGGGGGGGGCGGATTTTGGGGGGTCCTGGGGGTCCCGAGTTGTCCTGGAGGGGTTTGGGGGGTCTGCGGGGAGTCTCAAGGGGCTGCTGTGGGTGTTTTTTCGGGGATCTTCGGGAGGTTTGGGCGGCCCATTTGAGGCATCAAAGGAACCTGAGGAGGGTTTTGCGGGCTCCTGGAGGTCGGGGGGGCCCTGGGGGTGGTTTGGGGGGCACTGGGGGTTCCAGCCCGTGACCCCCCCCCGTTTTTGACCCCCCCCCCCCCCCCGAGCTGTTTCGGTCTCATCGACGCCCTCCTGAAGCCCAAGGGGGGGTGGGCGCTGGGCCCCCCCCGCTGCCCCCTCCCCCTGCCACCCCCGCGACGCCCTGCAGGTGAGGGACCCCCAAAAACCCCTCCCCAGACCCCAAATTCACCCTGGGACCCCAAAAAACCCCCAAAACCTCTCCCCGGACCCCAAATTCACCCCTGAGGCCCCAAAAAACCCCCAAACCCCTCCCCATGAACCCCAAATCCACCCTGGGACCCCCAAAACCTCCCCAGGACCCCAGATCCACCCCGGACCCCCCAAATCCATCCCTTGGACCCCCAAAAACCCCAAATCCATCCCCTGGGACCCCCCAAAACCTCCCTTCAAACCCCAAATTCACCCCTCGGACCTCCAGAATCCTTCCACAGGACCCCTCAGGGGTCGTTCCCCACGAAAAAGTGCGGGAAACGTGAGGGGAGAAAAAGGGCGGGAAACGTGAGGGAGAAAAAGGGCGGGATCAAGTGGAGGGGATCAATGGAATTTTGGGGGGGTCAGCGACGCTGAGGAAGGATCAATGGAATATTGGGGGGGCATCAATGACATTGGGGGGGTCAGTGACACTCGGTGGGGATCAATGATGCTGTGGGGGGGTCGATATCAGCTCGAGGGGCGGCCATGGGTTTTTGGGGGGCCGCAACGCAGGCATCCGTGCTGGGTTTGGAGCGGGGGGGCCCCTTCAACCTCTGGGGGGGCCCTGGCTGTCCCCTGGCTGTACCTGGGGGTGCCCTGGCTGTCCCCTAGGTGTCCCTGGGGATGCCCTGGAGTCCCTGGGGGTGCCCTGGCTGTCCCTGGGGGTCCCTGGCTGTCCCCTAGGTGTCCCTGGGGTGCCCTGGCTTTCCCTGGGGTGCCCTGGCTGTCCCCTAGGTGTCCCTGGGGGTGCCCTGGCTGTCCCTGGGGGTCCCTGGCTGTCCCATAGGTGTCCCTAGGGGTGCCTTGTCTGTCCCTGGGGGGGCCCTGGTGTACCCTGGTGTCCTGGGAGGGCCCTGGCTGTCCCCTAAGTGTCCCTGGGGGTGCCCTGGCTGTCCCATAGGTGTCCCTGGAGGTGCCCTGGCTGTCCCCTTGGTGTCCCTGGGGGTGCCCTGGGTGTCCCTGGGGTGCCCTGGCTGTCCCCTAGGTGTCCCCGGGGATGCCCTGGCTATCCCTGGGGGGGCCCTGGCTGTCCCTGGGGTGCCCTGCCTGTCCCCTAGGTGTCCCTGGGGGTGCCCTGGCTGTCCCCTTGGTGTCCCTGGGGTACCCTGGCTGTCCCTTATGTGTCCCTGGGGGTGCCCAGGGTGTCCCTGGGGTGCCTTGCTGTCCCCTAGGTGTCCCTGGGGGTGCCCTGCCTTTCCCCGAGGTGTCCCTGGGGATGCCCTGGAGTCCCTGGGGGTGCCCTGGCTGTCCCTGGGGGTCCCTGGCTGTCCCCTAGGTGTCCCTGGGGTGCCCTGGCTTTCCCTGGGGTGCCCTGGCTGTCCCCTAGGTGTCCTTGGGTGCCTTGCTGTCCC